>NW_010205161.1:16539-49892 GCF_000695765.1 Mesitornis unicolor | reverse complement strand
CTTCCGTCAGTTACACAGCCTGGAGGAGAAGCTGAGTTACTTACACAAGGGATGGGCAGCAGAGGAAGGCGCCATCTCCCTCTCCTGCTATAGGAGGACCTTGCTATAATTAGTGAAACTCACTATAATTAAATAGGGCAGCTGCTGAGGTAACGATAACAGGCCATACATCAGTGAATCCTGTCTGATAGTTTCTCTTGTCACCTCCCACTCTGTTATCTGCCTCCCTGCACATCCTACTAAAGAGAAGCAGGATGAGCAAATCCTCAGCACAGACTGAGTGGTGTTAGGCTGTCTCTTCCCATGGTACTGCCCTCAGGACCTCCATACAGACAAGCTCCCACCAGGCACGGAGCTGCAGTTCACGATGATGCATCTTCTTCGTGTCTATCCCTTTGGTTTCCAGCCCTCTCAGCTGCATCCTGGTGAACAAACCAGAGGACACCTCATTAACACTTCAGCAGTAGGACCCAAGTATGGACCCTACTCCTGGGACAGGCTTCCTCCTGCAGGAAGATAAGATGAATGCAAACACCACTTGACACTTCTAGTGATACTGGAAGTATCCACTTGTGGGATAAAGCCTTTCCTTTCTATCTCACACACTGAGAGGTCGAAAGTTATCTGCTGCTGAGAGTATAGCCTGGCTTTCTAAAGAAACAACAAATCAACTACTGCAAAAGGCAGCAAATATTGGGGCTGGGGTCACGTCTTTGGCTGTCTCTGTAGCCCCCCTCTACCTCCCTCCAACTCCAGTTCCAGCTAACTCCAACAATGTGACCCGTGCTATCTGCCCTGGTTGCCCTTCTGAATTACTTCAATTCACTTCTTATTGATTGGTAGCGTTCAAAACGTTATTCTGATTTGTTGGAGCCAAACATCCCTGCAGCTTGGCATGATCAGTTCACCTCCACAGGCACCTCCAGCCCGTGGAGCGTCCCAGCACCAGCCCTCACATTGCAACCTCTTTATGCTGCATATTAGGCAAGAGGATTTGGCCCGAAAGTTTAAAGCAAAGCAAAAATCTGTGCAGATGCCCAGAGTCATGAAAAGTACAAATCGTTTGTGTTGGCCATGTTATAAAATTGTACCTTTGCACACCAGTTTCCAAGAAAAAAAGAAAACTATGTGCATTTTATTGCTGAGTTCAGGTTTCTGTCTTCCCAGTCCTGTTTCTTATTCTTTAATCAAGTCATTGCTGTTAATATGGCTAGTTCCTGAAAGTCTGTTTTGCTGTAAAGTATTTTAACCTTAGAATGTTATTTACTATGACCTTAATTGAAGGGTCTATTCAGACTTAGTCTATAAACTGTTTTGTGCAATCAGCCAAAAACTTGAGATCAGCAGCAAGTCCTGGGCCCAGAAATCAGCTGTGCCAAGACCAGCCCCTCTCAAGGTGACCTTAAATTGGGTTGAAATAACACTTTTTGGAAGTGCAGAACAATACAGTAGACTACAGCACATTTAAAGGAAACCATCCTACCTACAGCAAGACCAAAAAAGCCTTTCATAAGGATGTAAAGCTAACCTAAAATAAGTCAGGTTTGGGTCACCTCACTTGAAGATCTCATTTTTCAAGTCTTTTAATGAAGTCAAGGAGACTTTCAGTCTGTGTCTGAAAGTACCATTCTTCCCTATACATCTTGAGCTTTAGCTTTGTTATACAAGATGCTTCTTTGCTGAGTTTAATAAGAAAGAATCCAGATGAAGTGTTTCATGTGACTTTATAAGATTGTTGTGTCCTTTTACAAATCACACGTTGGTTCCCATATGGAAAGATGCTCAGCATGAAGCGTTCAGCATCATGAACAGCTATGTCTTTACAGTCACAGCTTGAACTTTGCATTGTTTACTTTAAAAAATGAAAGTGTGCCTAAACTTTCATATTTTCTGCAAACATTTTTAGTTTTAAACTGTTTGTGCACCCTAAAACAAGCAAAATACTTGACAAAGAAGAGCTGCTTGTTGAAAGCATTACTTGTTTCATATTTCAAAGAGAAAATTGAAAACACTTAGAAAGGGTGTAGCTATTTACAAAGTGTTCTTCTAAACAAAATAATAAGTGCTGTTATAAACAGAATAATATAAAACATATCCTCTTTGCTGTTTGTTGTGAGCAGAACAGAAGAGAAAATAGATTGCATTTCCAAGAAGCCTTGCAACAGATAAAAAGGGTAAAGGGTGACAGCGTGGCAGCAATGTGTTTTAGCTTTGTATGCACAGGAATCATGAGACAGGTATTAATTTTCCATCAAGAAAGCTGAAGAGAGTCTCTCATGACACCTACCTGCAGTTCCAGATGGGTTGACCAGGAAAAGGGAAGAAAAACTCGAAGGCCGAGAGAAGACTTGAGTTCATCCAATGGACAAATGCACGTAGGAAATCCTTGAACTTCTTTGACAACTTCGTCGCAGAAGTTCAGCTCTACAACACTGATTAGTAACAACAAAATCAACTTCACTGTTAAATTATTCTTAATAAACAATGTTTCCCATTTTATTTACAGCTGTTATGCTGGGCCCCACAGTTCAAGAAGGACAGGAACTGCTTGAAAGAGTCCAGCAGGGCCACAAAGATGATCAAGGGAGTGGAGCATCTCCTGCTGAGGAGCGGCTGAGGGAGCTGGAGCTCTTGAGCTTGGAGCAGAGGAGACTGAGGGCTGCCCTCATTCCTGGGGATCCATTTGGAAAGGGCAGTGTCAGGAGGAAGGAGCCAGGCTGTGCTCTGGGATGGCCAATGCCAGGACAAGGGGCAATGGTCCCAAGCTGGAGCACAGGAGGTTCAAGCTGAAGATGAGGCCAAAGTTTGTGAGTGTGAGGGTTATGGAGCATGACCCAGGCTGCCCAGAGAGGTTGTGGAGTCTCCTTGTGTGGAGACACCCAAAGCCCTGGCTGTGTTCCCGTGTGACTGCTCTGGTGACCCTGCTCTGGCAGGGGTTGCACTGGGGGAGCTTTTGAGGTTCCTTCCAACTCCTCATATTCTGTGATTCTGTGATTCATCATAAGTGCTCTACTCACATCACTTTACTCACAAAGAGCCCTGAGACTAGGAAAAATATGTTAATGTACAAAGCCTGAAATGCATCTCTTGCAGCTGGGTCTCCAACAGTGAAATCATGGGGAGGATATTTGTTCTTTCTACTGGGGTGGAGAGGCTGTGACAGTGCTTAAGAGACTGCATGCTGAAGAAGTGAAGGAGCTGGTTTATTTTAAAAAGAGACAGAACCAAATGGCTTTCTGTCATTTCACATCTGTAGAGCAGCTGAATTTACCCTGCGCTTCATCCAACCATTTTATCAGGTTTCTGTTCTTTGTAAACCAAGCAAACTTGTAGAAATAACATTATAGTATGTGAAGAGTGATGCATTTGCTGACGTTGGTCTCCTGATACACCATATACCTCTGAGGAGCACACAGTCGGTTAGAAGAAATGCCATGTGAAGTTTATTTCTGTTTCCAGCCCTGTGTGATTCCCTGGGAGAGGGCAGCTCTGCCTGAATCCATGCAGCCTTTCCAACCCTAACAGGAAACCACCGTCAGCAATGGCATAATTCATTGCTGAGACTTGCGAGCCCCACCAGGGCATGTTCTGAACCTCCGGCAGTGATGAGATTGCTTTAAGTCTAAGTGAGCCCAAATATGGGGTTGGGTTTAGCATGCGTGATGCTATATATCTTACTCTGTTAGCAGCAACAGTGTGTGTGGTTTTTTTAGGCTGTAAACACCTGCAGCCAGAATGTGAAGTAGGTCCATCAAATACAGTGAGATTGTGCCAATTGACACCACCTCAGATACTGCCGATGAGGGTACACTGTGCCTTGAAGAACTGTGTCCTATACAAACCCTGATCAAGCCTTTTACTGTTTCAGTCTCTTGGATAATTTATGGGCAAGAACAAATTCAGGTGCTGCAAATCCAAGGCAGAATACTGGTTTTCTTTCAGTAGGGAAAGAGAAAAGCTCCTATCTTGTTCTCGGCTACCCAATACAAACTACACCCATGTCCCTAGAGCACTAACTCTAAGCCCTTACACAATGACAAGTTTATGGACAACTGTCCCAGCTGGTGTGAGGCAGAAGAGTGGCTGAAAATGAAAGAGGATGCAACAAATTGTGAGACCTATCACAGTCATTGTCCTGTTCCCTGATGGCGAGACTGACTTGGAAACATCCTTTTTGCTTTTGTTGTGCATCACAGGTCACCTCTTGAAATGCCTTGATTCCAGAATAAATGCCTTTATATACTTAGAATAAATGCCTTTCCAGTCCCATAACTCCTGCTCCCACCATAAAATAGGTAAAGGCACCAAAAGCTCACATTGCGCTGGGGTTGCAGAGTAATTCGTGATGCCAGCTCATCATCCGCCGAGTGACTTGCATGAGGGTTGTCATCCAAGTCACCACTCGGCCAGCAGACTAATGGGGCTTAACGACTGGTGATTATCTTCAGGAAGAGGTGCTACCAAGCCCAGAGGGGACCATCTGTGCAAGACACTCCATTCAAATAGCAAATGAGGAAACACTGCCACACATCAGCCCACCAGCACTCTGCAGTCATTTTAACAGCGGGCCTAAAGCAGACCTCGATAAAATAAAGGAGGAAAGGAGCATCACAATCATTGTAGTTTAGTTAGGGACTGCTACAAAACAGCACATCATAGATATGTGAATCAGAGCAGTGCAGTTTGCAGACTGGGACTTACACAGCTGCAGTTCAAGTCTGCAGGCTTCCTACTCCGATTTTTTTTTGTCATGCAATACCTTCCAACAAACTTTGAGTACTACTCATGACCCTTTAATCAGAAAATTCATTGTTGTTACAGACCCACTCGCATATCCCTGTGGACATCCATAGGGAGTCATTGCCCATCTCTTTTTCTTAATGCTAGCTATAACAGCACAGCCATCAAGAACCAGAGTCATGGTTTGATGCCATCTCCTGTCCTGCTTCTTCCACGATGGAAATTATTTGTTCTGTAAAGATGCCCTCACCAAGATGACACTACTCCAGAAAATCTGCATTTTCCTGCCTGGCTGGTTTAGCATCTCTAATTTATACATAACTGAGATTCACGTGCAAATCCTGAGCAGATGATTTTTGGGGCAGAATTGCCATGGCTAGCTCAGATCCCAGCTTAATGACTCCATAAGTGAGATCCTGACAGCATTTTGTGACCCTTTCTTTTATAAAGGGGATCTGTCTCTTTGCATCTGTTGCAACACTGAGTTCCTGTCCCAGTCAAAACAGATGTTGAAATCTACAGTAATTTTTAGTACACTCAAAAAAAAGAATCAGTGTTTCATTTCTTTCTCTTCTAAGGGTTTTCTTACCGTCCTGCTCTCCCAGCAAAAACTTCCCCCACGATTGATTAAAACTGTATCTGAGCACAGCCCATGCCTACAATTTGCTGCCTTCACGCTCAGCACAGCCCTGCCTGCCCCTCTCTGCCGCCAGGAATGGAGAGGGTATGCAAAGGGGAGCATGCGTGCAAGCCCCAAAGGTCTGCTTTTAATTAAAGGTGAAGATCACAGAAGACTAGACCCGTAATAAGAAGGGATGGGAGAGCTCAGCACAAAGTGGAGCTTTGATGAGAAATTCACACCTGCCAAAATTACTGTGCCCAGAGGGCTGGTACATATAAGATGTCAGATGCTCCCGTGGATGGGATGCAGCTAATCAAGACACAAAGCCTCTACACCGCAGCAAGGGAGCAGACTGACGTGCCTCAACACAGCAGTGTTTGAACCGGGTCTACAAACGAGGTCCATCCATTTGTCAGTGTTCAAGCACATAACTAATGATTCCTGTTATTGGTGTAACCGCAGAACTTGGGAGTTTTGTCCAGGCTTGTAATTACCAGCAGGTTTCCAGGCGGTGTGTGTCTCGGTGCTATTTGACCAGCTGAGCTAGCTGTTCCACTTCATTCTCTCCGTGGAAGGCCCTCTGGGAAGCCATTCATATGACGAAGTAGAAACAACAGTCACGTTGTCTGCCCACCTGCCAAGCTGGAAAACTGCTCATTAATTTCCAGAAAGCCCGAACTTTCGCTCAGGAGAAGCAAGGCTGCTTGTGACTGCCCTTTCCTCATGAGAAATTTCCTTTACATTGCATTTTGCTGAAGTGAAAACTCTCACGGTCTGGCATCTCACAGAAGAAGATGGTTTTCTTGAAAGAAGGCAGAGCTGATAGCGATACTCTTCTACATGCTTTCAGAGGAAGGATGAAACATGTCCTCAACATTTTTGGACAATTTCAGCATCATGTGAGATTTTTCAGTTGAAACCATCTGGAGCAAGTTTGGAAGATGTGGACTTGTTGCCTATACCCCTGAGGCCCTCAGGCTAAGGGGAAGGAGAAAACCAGCTTAGTATTTGTTGGCACCTCCATGCCAATACAGCTTTCAGCTCAGTAGCAAACGTTTTCCCTAGAGCCACAGTGGGTCCTTTCTCTTTCCATCTGAGCAGATCCAGGGACTAAAAGCAATGAAAACCAAAAATCAGATGAACATCCATTCCCCGAAAAGGGCCTCCACCTGCACTGCTGCACAGGAGCAAAATGAGAGGTCTGAGAGGTGCAGACCTTCAAAAGCTAATCTGTGTGCTAACTAATGAATCAACTGCTCAGAGCAAAAAGCTCTCACGGAGTCCTGGCAAAGCTGAGGTTTGGCTTAAAGGAGCTGAGGAACAAGAAGCAAGAAGCAATTTGGGACCACCTAAGAGGCAGCAGGCTCTGCACTGCCATACTGGACCAGTCTCAGGTGGATGGGCAGCAAAGCAAGGGGACAGTGTTGTGAAATTAGGCACTGGTGATGAAACTGAGTCTTTCAGAACTGGCAGAATAAAATGCTGTTCTTTTGGGGAGGAAGAGGAAAATGCATTTGTGGTGGTTCAAAGCATGGGGGTCACCTCACACCCTGACTACCACTCACCCCTCTGGTGTCTGGGGACTGGCTTTCGTTCAGTGTCCAAGGCAAAACTGCCCTCAGATTTGTCAGAAATGAAGCTTTAGACTCCGCTTTGAGTCTTCACCATGGCCCCTTGCTTTTCACTCCTCTAAGAAAAGCCTTTCTCCTTCACAGCCCTGCCTGGAATCTGCTGGTTTGGTTTGGGTTTTTTTTTCAGCTGACACTCCTTTTCAATTTAAAACCAAATAATTGCTCCCCTTTTCACCCAGACACCACCTCATTCTCCACCATGAGCCAGCAAATGCCAGGTACACACTATGTGAAACTAAACTAAAAAAAAAAATAAATAATCAAAAGCCAATTAAAATTTTCCGTTGATGCTTTTCAGCATCCAACAAACTTTTAAGAATCCATATTTTCAAACATGAAATGACTGAAATAACTACAATTTCACTTTTAAAAAGTCTGATTTTTAGGTTTTTTTCTCTTTTTTTTAAATCAATTAGCCCACTTTTCACTTATAACTGCTTCTCTAGAAAAATGAGGGGTGCTTCTCACTCCGTTTCGCTCCTTAATGTGACAAAAAGTGCTTCGGGGGATTGGGTGATTGCATAAACTTTGCATAAATGTCGTTGGTTTGGGGTTGTGCTTTGTTTCCCAAAGGTCAGTTTGGCAATAAGAAAAAAATAAAAAAAACCCCCCTCATTTATCTGTAATTTGCAAATATGGAGTCAAACCCTTCGATTCCCCACAAGTGCCTCGGTACTGACCCCTGGACGAGGAGCACTGCTCAATGTCCTCCCTGCTTGGGTCCCTTCCAGGCAAACTGCTCCCCTTGTGGGACTCAGACACCCAAACCAGCATCGCTGATCCCAGACCTCGGAGCAGCTCCAAACCTGCACCTCAGACGTGAAAGGTTGGCGCAACGCAAGACAAAAATAAAAGAGAGAAGAACACATACCCAGTTTTGTAATATTGCACGTAAAATAGACCTGCCTTACAGACCCTGCTAATGTTTCTGTTCCCAATGTATGAATTATTAATATTTAGTATCTGTGACTCACTAATATTTACTTTAGGAAGTATTTTTATAAAGTTTGACTGGTTTTCTTGACATAGGAGCTAATGGAGGCTCCTGTTGTTAACGGCCAGGGAGCCCTCCCTGAACAAACTTTCCTGGTCACTGTTTAAACTGGGCTGCTGGGCTCTTTTATGGCCCTGAACCTCGAACGCCGAGCCCCGAGGCTGGCAGCGATCGCTGCCGATGGCTCTGCTGAGACGCAGCTAATTTTAAATCTGGATCTCAAGGCAAAGGAAAAACTTCTCTTTTACTGGCAAAACTGTCACAGGCGAACGCTGTGTTCAGATTACGGGAAGAGGCTGCGAGAGAGCACACACAATCCCTTTTTTGGGTACTTGGCATTAATTTTATCTGAAGTCATGGATTTATATAAGAGAAGAGCAGAGACCTCACACAAGTTTCTTCTGCGTCAGCGTGGGACACCCAGGGGGACTGGGGACACCCTCCACACCGAGCCCTTGTCATCGTGTGCATGTGGCACTGGGGACAGGGCTTGACCAGTTTTCCAGTAACTCTCCTCAAAAAAGAGGATCACAAGTATTTTCTGGAATGGCATCCTGAGCTGTCCACAACACCAACTAGAGCCGGCTTTTAAAGTCCTTTTCTTGGTCTAGACTACAGCATTTCAAGCTCATCTCAAGTGTTTTTATAATTTTATTGCTCTTGTTAAAATGGTTGGTATCCAAAAAAGTTCTTTAGATTTACAAAAGTCTTTTTCTGCTAAAGAAGCTGTTGCCCAAAAAAAAGTGTTGACCAGCAGTAGGCTGCTTAGCTCAGTGCATCTGTTTTGCTATAGCACTTTAAGTCAGCCTGACTTCGCCCGTGTATTTGGAAAGGCGAACGCAGCCCGCTGAGCTGGCCAGATGCCCTCAAATGCCCAAAATGGTTTCATGACTCTGCAGAAGAGAAAATTTCCATGGTCTCCATCTTCCCACCAAAACCCTGCCCTCAGATGGTGCTGCATGGCTGGCACTGGTCCGAGATGCCTCCTCTGCATTTCAGCAGTCAACACTGTTCTCCAACAGCCAACGCTTGGTTTGCACTACACTCAGTGACATCCCTTTCAGGGCTGCTCTAAATCACCTCTTGCCAGCATTTTGAAGCATCATTTTTCTACATTTGTCCCCAGTAATTTACCTCAGACGTGGTAGGAGGTCCACAGATCCATCTGCAAACCCACCTCAGGACCCCACAGGACTCATTATCAGCCAAAAGACCTACAGGGAAGGACAAAAATAGACTGAAAAACAGTTAGGAAAGCAGTAAGTGTTTTTTGTTATCTCAATCCATACTGACATGACACACCTTTACCTAGGCCGCTTCTACTAAAAGATCATCATCTGTATCACCCATGGGACGATGCCAATACACAATTGCACGCCATCCCGGTCCAAATTGATGATAACTTTTTCTATGTGATTTCACATCTCCTTCAACCTTGAAAATTACAGCTGGGAGGGCCATCAGGACATCTTCTAGTCCATCCTCCACTCAAAGCAGGATTAGCAGTGGCGATCCCATTCTTAGGAGCCTGCCATACAGCACTTTCTTAAAAACCTGCATCATGTTTTTTACTCTTTTTCCCTACTCACAAGGTGTGTTAAACTAGCAGAGAAGGATATTAGGCTGCTTTTGTGATTCGTTTCTGACAAACTTGTTCTCTGGCCCCTTGGCATAGCTTCTACATGGTATTTTCTTAGTTTCAACAAGGGTAAAAGATGGATGTGCAGAAGCAAACCTTGAAGCAGCTACCAAAATAAAAACTCTGACCCTATCAAGCCCTTCTCAGGATGGCATACATGGAAGGTCCTCGCCTGGGGGTGTCATGGTCATCCACAGCCCCTAATCCGGAGGGGTTGGTTCTCTCCAAGCCTGGGAGAAGCAGCAGGTACTTGTAAGGCATATCTCAAGCAGTGAATTTATTTTACAAGCCTAAGCTCCCATCTCCTTCAGCTATAATATTCCACCTGAGCCTCAATGACTTTAAATAACCTTGCATTCAGTTTGTCACTTAATAGCACTACGATGTGCTCAGCTGTGCAGCAGATGATGAAGAAAACTGCATACAGCCCTTGCCTGCTCACATGGGATGAAGGGTGAGGAGCAAACACTGCTGAAGAGAGCAGCATAAGGGAGACCTTGTCTGTTGATTTAACTCTGTGACCCTATTTTAACCACTGTCAACAAGATATAAGGGTGGTTGCTATTTACACTGAGGCTTCTTTGCACTGCTCTGTCCACACCCTGAAGTGGCATAAATGTCTCCTAAGTGCCTTAAAGCAGGTCCTTAGTGTAAATGAGAACCAACCCTGTCGTTTGCAAAATGGCTTTGAAAACATCGCCTGGGTGCATCCTATAAATGACTGTGGGTTTTTGGAAGAACACCCATCCCAAGGTATGCCCACGCTATACATAGCCTCCGATGAGCTCAGCGTGGGATGAGGAGCAGGCAGCAGAAGGCAGAGCAATGGGCAACAAGGCATTTCTCCTGAAACCATGAGCAGGGAGAGCCCTGCATCCTGCTGGATTACCAGCAAAGTGGGGAAAAAAGGGGTATCAGATCCACTCCTTCCGTAGACTGCCACCCTCAATCTGATCTATATGGGCTTCTCTTTCCACTCTACTTACATTCAGCTTTCCAGTTTTGATGGTTTTTGCACTAGTGGATGAACCTGAATCCCACTCCCAGTTGGGGAAAAAAACAAAATAAAATTTGCTCCAACCTCTTTGTGCATTGCTCTTAGTCTTCACTTACCTGATTCACACACCTTCTGTACAGAAGGAAGACGTGTTTTTTTGTCTGCAATGCTGCTCACACACAGCACTCCTGATAGCACCCTTTTTTTGTTGACAAGCACAGGGTAAAGCACATGGCTCGAGCAGGAGGAGACAACAGTTAGCAAAACTACAGCCAGCATCAAAGGGATTGAAGTTAACGCAAAGGATGCGAAAATCAGCCTTAAATTTTGGGTGCAATAGTTGCTAAGCTTACCTACTGCAGAAATCATCGGCAGCTCAATAATGGTGTTATCACGTCAGTCCTTCGTGTGGCTTTTACAGGTACTAACCCCTCAACCATAACTGCATCAGGCCAGCCCTGGAGTAGTACAAATATCTCTGTATTTTATGTTGATCTTGTGTAGGTAATGGAAAACATAAAATTTCATGGCCTCCTTGTCAATCAGGACTCCCTCCTGCGGCTCAGCCCAGATTTTTGGTCAAAAGCCATATGGTGCTCATTGCCTGAAGGCTGAGTTGTAAACCTCCTTGGCTTAATGCTTTTTTAACCAAGATGGTGTTGAATTACCGTGAAACAACTTGGGTTGATTTGTGGTGCTGTCGGCAAGTATGAGCTTGGAGAAAAAAAAATCAAGGGGAGTTAGAAAAAAAACCTCTGTATATTTTTCCCTTAAAAAAAAAATAAGGGGCATTAAACAACAGCCTGGTCAGGTGAGGAGGAGCTCATCTCAGTTGTATTTTGCAGCACTCCTTCATTAAACACTTTTTCCAGCCCATTAACCTACTTCAGGCCTTATATCACAGGGACTTAAAGCCAGACACTGATTTTTCCCTTACTCCCAGCATGTTTTAGGACAGGATACATCTTATTCTTGATGGGGTAAAGCTTGGCTTTTAATGCCTGGGTACTGGGCAGCTTTATTTATTTGTTTGTGGAATAGACTCTGCACATCCCGATCTCGCTTGGGCTCTCCAGGGCATCCTCCAGTCCCCAGGAGAAATCCCAAATAGCTCTTCTAAATTCAACCCCAGCTCCGGCTGAGCATTAAAGACAAGGGAAGCATTCATTCTGGGAAGGTTTTATTTCACAAATAATTCAGAAATTAAAAGAAAATGGAGGGAGAGGGAAGATATTTTACAATTCTGTATTTAGAAAAAAGAAAAAATATTACGGTTTATAAACAAACACACGGCCCCTTGAAAAACATGCAAAGGCACGCAAAAATTTACAAGGAACTTTTATACATAGGAAGTAAAATACATCCTTTTTCATAGAAAAAAAAAAAAAAAGCAACTCTATGAACTGGCCCTAAATATTTAGACTGCACAACTGACAACTGGAGACTCCTCAATCAGCTGGTGGCTGAAAGTCTTAAAATCAAGAAATTAATGGAGCCAACGGACCCGGCAGCACATGGCAGCGGGGGAAACGCCGCGCTTCGGCTTTCACGCTGGTTGTGTTTCCTGGATTCGGCTGTGCTGAGGCAGATGCTCTGCGATGGCAGTGTCTGCACTGGCTGTCTTGATTTCAAAACTAAATTGATGGGAAAAGAACCACCAGGCAGCATTGGCTTCGCCAGGCCTTTAACCAGAGGCTCCAGCAAGGCTACACCCGGCTGCTTCACGTCGGCACGGGCTCACTTATCTGCTGAGCTGGGGTCTAAGGAGAAACGAATCTGGTGATAAAAAGACGTGCTGCATCTTTAAGCGGCATTGAAATATATTAGGCTGAGAAATGTTTTGGTATCAGAAATAAAATCACTAAATATTTGGCTAAAAACTGGTACTGTCCCGCCTATGTACGAATAGCTAGCACACACGACTGCAAGTAATTGATATATCATGACTGCCTTGGAGGACCTGATCGCCCCTAATGCTGGTGGAGGTATGTTTAAATTAATAGCACCCAGGACCTCGAATAATATTTGTGTAGTAAAGTCACAATTTCTCTTTTGTACAACAAATATAAAAATAAACAGATACAGACTTAAATTAACATCGGTTTCTAAAAATCCAAACCAGTTGGCTGAAGACAAAAATACGCAATTGTAACTTGAATTAAGCACTTTAGGCTATTTCTGTTGGAATAACAATTCTTCCCTTGCCCCTTTTCATCAGGTAGATACATCCCAAGCTGTTTGGATTTTTATGTGCTCATGATAATCCCCTGGACTTCTCTCCAAAAGCCCTCACATTTCTTTCCATCGTTTTACAGCACACGGAATTGTCACGGCCAGCACAGCAGAGGTGGGATCCTACATTAGCATCGAGGCGTTTTACGTGCTTTTGCAATCCCCAAACCCAATGGCATCTCTTACACTTTCCAATTCAATCAATAGCGCTGTGGCTACCATTCGGCCCACGATGGTCCTCGATCCATGCTGCAGTACTTAATGGGCTTGAACCAGACCACGTATAGCATCAGTATTCACAGTGGGCAGGAACAGGGAAGCTTTATCTCACTGCCAAGATCTCAAACGCTTCCAGCCAGCAGCTTTTCTAAGATTTGTTCCAGCTGTTTTTAACATCTTTTAAGAAAAAAAATAGTTCAGTTCTCCTATCTAAAGCAAATACTGTACACCTTGGAAGGTGACACTGTAGAAACAAAGACAACACATGGAGTCATTTCTCTCTGTCCACCCCAAAGGTAGGTTTGCTGTGCAGCACTTTTGGAGACAACGCAAAGCAGCTCCAATTTCATATTTTACAAAAGGTCTCTTTCCAAATTCGGATTTCAGAAAGCAAGCAGCCCCATCGGTGAGGCAAACCGAGCGACAAAAGTAATTTCCTTGCTGATTTCACGGTGTTTACAGAATTAAAGAAGTGCTTAATCATATAAACATTTCTGGGCTGTGTTTTGAAGCAGCTTGAAGAGATGGCTTTTATATCCGTCTAGATTAAACCAAACATAGCCTGAGCGTAAGAGCAGCTATGAGACATCTGCCAAATAGACGGAAATACTTTCCCATTTGTTATACAATCTTACAATCGAGTTATGGAGCAGAAGAACTATGCATTTACAGGAACTGGAGAACGAAAATTTACGCTGCCTTCTCATGAATAATGAAGTTACTGGATGTGTGTGCATCAAAACACGACCAGATTTGTGTTTAGACCAATTCTAAAAATTCCTTTCCAATAGGAAGCAGAAAATACTCTCCTGCCCTAAAAAGTAGGATTATGCTATGCTCTTCTCTTGGCTTTGGAATGCATTTGGATGCATGTTGAGACATAAATTAAGAAAATATTAAACAGCATCTTTACAACAGCTATGGGTTTTGCAACACACACCATCCTGGATGACAAATGCTCACGGGTACAGCGTTTACACTGAAAATCGAGATCTGTCGGTGTCACAAATTGAACAGGAAAAATTGATCTACCCCAATTTATGCCACATCTCTAAAGTCTCAGAACTGCACACACCACAAAGAGCTTCACGAAGGTGAAGTGAACATGCCTCCTATGGATGCAACCATTCCTAGCAGAAATAAGGTTAACTTTATCACTACTTAACTACTACAGATAAAACAACCAGCACTGCTGTATAAAATACACTGCATTTAACTGAACTTTTATTTGAAATGGCGTGCAGGATAGGATGAGATGTGCCAGCACAGGAGCCCCCCCCATTCACTGACTTCTCATAGGTTGCCACACTTGCAAAACCCCTGCGAATGTTTGACCAGCAAACACTAAACCTGCTGCTTTGATTATCTGGCGGCCTCATTTTCTGCAGCGAGGATCTCTGCCACTATTTCATGCCCTCCTCTAGTCCCCAAAATCCTTGAAGTCCAGCCGACAAGAAAGCCCTCTCCCCAAATGTGACACCAATGTAGCCTAGCGCGATGCCCCAGCAGCCTTACACAGCGGTGCTGACGCATGCCACCTCGTTGGGAAAACACCCAATATTCTCTTCTTTTGCACAGAAAACATCAGATGTACACAAAAACACGCTAGCAAAACCCAGCCTCTCCTCAAAATAATGCAACTTTTGAAACAGTTTCTCATTTGGGAGGGTCCAGCACCTGGACAAGTCGGTCCCTCCTGGGTCTGCTCAGCAGCGCACGTCCTGACGCCCATGGCAGCAGATGCTCCACACCCTACACGTGTCACCCGGGCCGGGCCGAGATCCCTGCGGCTGGCGCGCGCCGAGTCCCCTGCGGCTGCTGCACGTCGACCCACCGCCGTTCTGTGTAGCACACCTCTGTCATAAACTGGAAGTTAGGAAGTTTATCATTGCTGAATGCCCCTAGAGAAACACAAAAAAACCCCACGCAAACGGAAAGATACAACGCTGAACGGGTGCGATGAGATGCGAACAGCTGAGTCAGGACTTGGTGTCTTTTTTTTTTTTTTTTCCTTTTCCTTTTTTTTTTTTTTTTTTAATAGAAATTCCCTGAAAGAGATCGGCAAGGAGGGTACGGTCAGAGCTGGTGCCATCAGAGGAGCCTTCCTGTCTCTGGAGATCAACAGAGCACTCTCCCAAAGAAACTTGCACCCCTCCCTAGGAATTTACTGCTTCACGGCAAAAATTCGGAAAGCGTTTCCATCCGAAGGATTCTTCAAGCTGGAGAAAGAGAGAAAAGACAAAAAAACCCCAACGTGTAATGAACCAAATGCAGGCACTGCAGGACCCAAGGGGTGATAGACCTTCAACACCTTCACTGCTTCAGTACACTGGGTCTGTGCTGATATGACCCTACCAAAAGCAGGAGTAAAGATAAAGGATGAAAAAGAACAGGCGCAAATCCACGAGTTCACTTTTGTTTTACGCTTTCATCCAAATCTACCGTGCTGATGCCAATAAAAGGCGCTGGGAAGCAAGAGCCTCTCTTACAGCATTTGCTTTTATCCAGGGAACACTGTGCTCCCTTACGCAGGGATTCAGGCACAGGGAGGAATGTGCTTTCCTAAAAGCAGTTGTCAAATAGGCTGGCAGGTTCCCAGGGCCTGTCTGGCCGTTCCTTTGCTGCTGGCAATGGGAGCAGCCAGGTCAGCTCACATTAAGTGACGATAAATAATAAATATGGATATTCATTCTCAAATCTGCAGAGGTGACCCCAACAGCTCCCACTCCAAGCTGCTGGGGGTGGCTGTATGCACGGGGGCGAGGGGTTGTTTCTGTTCCCAGACCTTATTTCTTCAGCCCTGCTGGGCTGCAAAACCCCAGGAAAAAAGGCAAACTTTCATATTCCCACAAAATAAACATTCCAACAAGTGTAAAGACTCAGTAAAACTTAAAGGTGATGTTTTCCCGTGCCTGTTTGAGTGTGTGTCTTTACCAAAGCTTATTTCCAGTGTCCTAAGGGGTAAGGTTTTCACCTTGATCTTTGAAAAGCTATTTCACCGTCCAGTGGATCTCACAGCACGAAGGTGCTCCTGATGGCTCAGTATAAATAACACTTTCCAAACCTTCGTGCTCATCCCTGCTGCGAGAAGGTCTTTGGTTTCCCTCACCTCCCAGATCAGCACCTGGTGCTCATATTGCACATCACTGCCAGCAGCTGGGTTTATTCTTAGCTAGGACAGATTTTTGCCGTCCAAGTAAAAAGTTGTCTGGTCTTATAAAAGACGATTGAAAGCAAGACAGAGATAGAAGGAAACTCATAGAAACAGGAGGTTTTTCACCAAAATCCAATCTACTGAATTGGAAATCACACAACAGAAAGACACTGATCATGGTACATCTATACTAAAGAAGCCCAAACTTAATGCCTATAGCTTTCCAGCCTTAGTCTATTTTTATTTTCTGAGAAGCTCTACAGCATTCTGGGATATCCATCACTACAATAAAGATAGAAAACTTGTTTGGATTTCTTATAATTATAAACGACGAACTACCCAGAGCAGACAGAGCCATGTTAGCAGTGACTTAAACAGTGGGAAATTCTATGTTTGCAAAGATAGCTCCGAGAAATCAGTACCGTCACACCAATACCTGAAAAAATACATCACAGACTGAAATAGACGTTTCAAATCAAAAAGGAATGAAGGAGCAGTGACCCTATCATTGCCATCATCCAGAGGCGCAGGATTTTGGAAGCACTGGTTTGCAATTATACACTGAAGCCAGCAGGTTAGCCCAAAATAAACTACAAAAAAAGCAGAGGGGCGACCATCCCATCTTCAGAAACTGTTTTATCATCTCCCAAGAGGTTAATTTACTCATAATTCTTTCAAGGAGAACAGAGGCAATCAGTTAAATACAAAAGCATCCCACACTCCAGAATTGAATGGAAATTCCAATTATCACCCTCAAAGCATGGCCCAGGCTGACAGCTGTGGAAATATCCATACTTATCTTTTAATGTGATAAACACATAGTACAAAATGTATTAACGTGAACCCGTACTGTCATAAAATAAAAGATGGATTAACAACATTTCATACTTTTCACACCAATCTGAAAGCAGCCACTCACTTGGGGAAGGTAAGAGCAGGACAACACGCTCCATTTGTTTGCATCTCAAAATCCACAGTGACACGGTTAAATCACATATTTCCAATCCACCAGCCTTTCTGGCTGATATCTGCTGACTTTGACATGCAATTGAACACACAGCAGAGAAGAAGAAGAAAGTACAAAGAAAAAAATCCCACCTCTCGGACTGGACTCCGTTCTTTAAGGAGCCAACGTAACTTTTCTTCTTTTCAACAGGCATCACATCCACAAAACCACCGCTTTCATCTGGAATGACTCCTGCGTGCACCGCAGTTTTGCAGATACTGGAGCTCTGGAAAAGATTTCATTATTTCAATTTATTAAAATGCCTCTATTTTATATCTGGAGATTTACTGCCCCCACAAGCATCAACGAAAACCAGGGAATAAAAAAAGTAGATGACCTTGAGCCAGCAACGTGCCCTTGAGCCAAGAAGGCCAATGCCATCCTGGGGTGGATGAGAAGAGGTGGTTGTAGGGCAGAGAGAGAGGTTCTCCTGCCCCTCTGCTCTGCCCTGGTCAGACCACAGCTGCAATCTTGTGTCCAGTGCTGGGCCCTCAGCTCCAGAAGGACAGGAACTGCTTGAAAGAGTCCAGCAGGGCCACAGAGATGCTGGAGGGAGTGGAGCATCTCCTGCTGAGGAGCGGCTGAGGGAGCTGGGGCTCTTGAGCTTGGAGCAGAGGAGACTGAGGGGTGCCCTCATTCCTGAGGATCCATTTGGAAAGGGCAGTGTCAGGAGGAAGGAGCCAGGCTCTGCTCTGGGATGGCCAATGCCAGCACAAAGGGCAATGGTCCCAAGCTGGAGCACAGGAGGTTCAAGCTGAAGATGAGGACAAACTTTGTGAGTGTGAGGGTGGCAGAGCATGGCCCAGGCTGCCCAGAGAGGTTGTGGCGTCTCCTTCTCTGCAGACATTCAAAACCTGCCTGGCCGTGTTCCTGTGTGACCTGATCTGGGTGATCCTGCTCTGACAGGGGTTGCACTGGGGGAGCTTTCGAGGTCCCTTCCAACTCCTCATATTCTGTGATTCTGTACGAAACATTTCTGTGCCTCTTATGGACAGACTATGGAGAAAATATATGTGGACCAGATCTTGCAGGTGTGTCGTAGGCCTGATCTGTAAGAAGATCCACCACCACCACAGCAGCAGCCTTTCCACCACTCCCATCTGCAGTGGAGCCATGCCTGGGAGATTATCCAGGGCCAAAGCTGAATTCAGGACAATTTTCCAGCCAGGGCCTCTTGGGTCTGCACCAGAGAAACTGCTGTGGTGAAGCTCTTTGCTGGTGACCAGCCACCTCAGCAAAGTTTATTCACCCAGCTGCTTGAAAAACAGAGGCTTTCCCGAATTAAGGTAAATCACCACCAATTATCCAGGACAGTTCACGTCCTTCTTTCTAGGAAAAACAGAAGGATCGTGCCCGTTGAGTGGTGTCATTTTTGGACAGGTATTACCACGTAAGACAACACCGAGTACGGAGGGAGATTAACACTTGTGGAAAGATCAAACCTTCTCTATTGCACATCGCCCTCCAAGATGTGCAGAGTCAGAAGAGCTGGAAGAACATAAAGCACTAACAGGACCGATGACTCAGCTCCCAAAGCATCCAGAAAAGAGAGTAAAAGCAGAGGCTGAGGCATGGCATAAACTTGGCCATTGACCCTCTGCAGGATTTACATACAGCAAACTGGAATAAGAAAAAGCAAAAACCAGCTTTGCACAGGGAACTGCAGCAGGTGAAAATCCCAACCCCATAAACTCCCCGATAGCTAAAAATCAATGTGCCACACAACCAGTGCCAAGGGCAAACGTTCCCACCGCGTACGTACGATACGGGTCGTGCTGTCTCATTCTCACATCCATATATGGCAGGTTTGCCTTGTCCCCTATGTATTTATCACTTTGGATGGCCTATCTCTTGGCAGCTCTCTGAGTTTTGAGTGCCAGTTTGGTATTTTGCTTCTATGTATGGTCAAGGGAGCAGCGGCACGCTGTCTTTGGAAGATATGCTCTGAATTCACCCTCGCATGCTGTGGGAAATCTGTAAATCTAAAACTGGCTCATAAAATTAAAGCGTTCTGAATCAATTCGCAGCCCTCTCCACTGGGAGACATCCTAAATAATGTTCTTTTCAAGTCATTCCTGGTTTTTTTCCAGAACTTGCTGTTCTGTTGCTTACTCCAAGCTTTGACCAACAGGCTTTTTATTGCCTTAACCCAAACCTCCTCTTATCACTCTGTTGGATTACAGCCCGGGTAGGGCTTGGCTTTGAGGAACTGATTGCAGAGCTTTGAGAAGATGAGACATTACAAAAAATAAGGTCTTCCCTTCAAATTCAGAGGTATGACAGCCGCATGGACAACACAGCGGCTCTCCATGGTGCAGCCTCTTGGGATGCTCCGACAACATTTCCTGACAAAGTGGACATCCACTGTAAAATGAGAGTACATTTTATAGTGGGCCATTAGCAACAGTGGGTGATTGTGCGTTTAAATCGCCCATAATTTCCTCATCAGTGTGAGGAAACGGGTTTAATCATTAAGTTCCTATCTCTTGAGAGCCGAGCCACCCAACTTGGTGCACTCTGGCACGATAAACTCCTGCCTCGTTATGTCGGTGATCCATCCTCCTCCAATTAATTGCCACACAACTGTGGATAAAAGCCCTTATCTCAGGAGTGGAGAGGCATTTTTCTCTTCCAGCTCACAGGAATCCTGCACAGGGATGGGGACAGGTTTCCCTCACAGTTTAATGTCACACCAGGAGCCAGGCAGTGACAAATGACAGCACCTGGTGAAGCTTAAAAGCTCTTTTACAGCCTTTACGCACCGCTTCGGTCTGCAAACCCTGCATGGGGGCTGCGAGGCTTTTCTCACCACAAAGCGATGCCGTTCAGTGGAAAGACCCAGGATTATGGCATCAACTATTCACATAGACTATTTTCTTGAGTTTTGTTAATTTAGCCCAAAATTTAGGGCTTTTCTATGTCCCTCTTCCACAGTCTTACTAATTTCACCATGAACAATTTCTTGCTCTCCTTTTTAAAGCAAAAGTTGCCAATATGTCTGCACTTTAAGCCACCAGGAGTACCCAGGAGATAATGTTATAAACACATAATCCAAGATAATTTTATAATGATGAGTTTAAAATAAAAACAAACAAAAAAACACCCAAAAGAAACTCCAATGAAACAATCAGAATGCATTTAAAGTGGGTAAAAATCCCTTTACCCAAACTGGGACAGCAGCTCCTATGCCCTATGAATAAAAATCAGAATTATCCCACAAAAAACTGCCAGTTCTTCATGTCACAGCTTTGTTCTTCATGGCAAAACAAACTTTCACGTGCCTTCCTGGGATCATGTGAATGTCAATGCTATCTCAGGCCAAAAGCACAGTGAATCAGCTCATCACACGGACAAGCCAAGCATTTTTGTCAGCACACCTTGGACTATCAGCTCCTTACCTGTCAGAGCATTTAACAAATGGATGTTTTGGAGAAGGTGTTAAAAGGCCAGAGGGCAGCTTACGGGGAGCGCAGACTGAAAATGGGACAAAATGCTTCATTTTCTTTTAGTGTAACTTATTTAACAAGACAGAGCTGGAGCACAAGTGCCCCAGGGCCACGAAGGTGCTACCTTGGACACAAAGCCAAGGAGACTCGCACTTGTCTCACCCAGCTCATTGCCTGCTGTAATTATTCCTTGGATGCAGGCTCGGGTTAATTCACAGCATCCCCTCCTGGAGAGCATCCTGCACAGCCCGTGCTGCTCGGGAAAAGCCTTTGCCCAAATTCTTCCTGCACAGTACATGTGATTCTCTTGTCAGCTTTCCAACCTGAGCATTTCTCAGTATCGATCCTTCTCCCTTCACCACTCATTTCACAGCCACTTCAAACTCCTTTTTCCCAGCTGATTTCACCTGCTTTGCTACCAATCACACTCTCATAAATACCTTAAAAGCTTTCCTTATTACACCCACATAATCCTATTAGTGCAGCAGTCCAGAAAAAAGGTTAACTAAACCCTCTAGGAAGTGGCCAAATACATTTTTTCCCCCCTTCTATTTTATTTTCCTCCCAAATCATGGTCCATGCCCCCACTTATGAAACAATACCCAGGAGGTACGGTAGGAAATGGAGCTTGCGATTCATTACAGGACACTAATCCTTTTGCGTCAGCACAAATCAGGAAACAGCACCAGTCTGGGATGCTGGTCCTCACCTAATGCCCTTGTAATTGCAGGCCCTGTTTGGGGGTAATCTGAGGTAGTTTTGTCCTCAGAAAAAAAGAGAAAAACTATTTCCCATTTCCTGCAGGTCGAAGCATGCATGTGGGCAGGTTCAACAGGGTGGCAGCTGCCTGATGAATTTGCATGGGAGCTGGTCTGGGTTAACCTGTTTGTGCAGCTCTACCTTTAAAAACATTGATCTTCAGTAAAATAAAATTTAAAAAATAGGAGTTTTTAATTGCTTTAAAATTCGCTTGTCCCAATTTATTGTATGATTTCTTCAGGATGTTTTTCCTCCCCGAGCTGGGGGTCCCCGATTCTCCGACTGCTTCCCTCAGGCCATCCAAAAGCACGTTCCTACAGGCTACACAGCAGCCAGAGAGCTGGCATTTCCAAACACAATCTCCAATGGAGGAAAAAAAAAAAGAGAAGTACCCGCAAATGGAAAAACATTGAAAACCGGTATTTAGAGGCCTAATATTAAGAGATTTCAAAAAAATGTCTCTTTGCCTAGTTTTAGCATCGAGCCTCTGCTCATCCCCACGAGCAGAGTTTAGAAAAACAAACCAACAAAACCAACTCGCATGCTTTCTTTCTGCTGCTCAAAAACGCTGTTCAGCTCCCAGGATGAGGATGACCAGGGAGGGGGAAGAAAATCTATTTTTACCAACTATACAGTGTGACAGCATAGAATAAAAAGCCCTTTGGTGCTCATCTGCTGATCCCAAAACACTTTGCCATGGCAGATCAACGCTACCAACAATTCACAGCCATAACCCTAAAGGCCCAGAGAGGTTAAGTGACATGGCCACGTCCATAAGAATAAGTCAGTGCCGGTACAGACATCGTGGTACACGGGGTCAACATGGAAAGGAGCATACTCACATCTGCATAAACGTTGGTGCCAAACACCGGTGCCCAGTACGATGGCTCGTCTTTACAGTGGGCTGGACAATAAATCCTAGAAAACAATTTATTCATAGTTATTCTCTATATCAGGGCTCAACAGGAAAGCAAGCCGCATTCTTGGGAGATTTCAAGTGCCTGCATCTGGTCTGCAGGTGGCAACAGTGAATTTAATTATTTGTTCCCCTCAGATGACATTTGGTAGTTACTGCAAAACTGCAAATAGAGGGGTTTAGATGAGTAAAAGAGTGATCATTTACAACATTTACAAAGGGAAATAGCTGTATTTTTGCACAATGCTGTAGTCATAATTATTTGCATGTATTTGTGCCTCCCTGCCCTGCCACAACTTACACCTGCAAAAAGCAGCTTTCTAGAACAGATTGCTTCCATGTTTTAAAGTGGAAAGGAAAAGCTCATCCGAAAACCAGCAAGTGCAGGAGAATAAAGGCAGAGTACGAAGCTGCACACTCATGCATAGAGGTGTGCTTAGACAGGATCGCGTAGCCTGACTTATAGCACAATTTTCAATTCCGATTCCAAGAAAAGCACCAGAGGCAGGAGGAAACGTGTGATTCCCAACCCCCTCCCTCCAGTTTATTGGGTAAAATCAGCTCAGTTTCTGCCAGCCCTCAGATTTGGGGACCTCAGCATCCTCCATCCTCAAAGCAGCGAGGGTTTAAGCTGAACACAAGCAGGCTCATGGTCAGGGCACGCCGTTACCTCGGGCAATGGGTCGCCGGCTTCTTGAACTGGCACAGCTCAGCTACTGTAGTATAGCAATCCAGCGTCTGTGCTGCAGAAATAAATATGAAAAGGCAAATTACGAGACCTAATAGCTCAGGCAGCTGCCGAAAACACAAGTCACAGTCACGCAACGCATCTGGTGAGATCCACGTTCAGCTGAGGAGAGCAGCTCCATTACCAGTGTTGTGCACCTAAGAGGGGGCTGACCAGCTCTCCAGCAGAAGTCCTGATACCTCACTACAATATGGCCTTAAAAAGGTCACAGCTTTCCAAAGAGGACAGCAGCTGGCCCACGAGACTGTGTATTTCTACTACACCTCCAGACATGGGGCCCAAATAACCCAACACCAATAATTTTCCCTGAAAGTGGCACAAGTGGAGCTAATCAAAATGCTGATTACATAGAGAAGGAGGAAGAATTATTCACATTTAAAGATATTCAGAAAGTGGGAACTGTTGAAAAGTAGAACTCCACATTTATTTATATGTGGAGTATAGTATTTATAATAACAGTATTTATTTATATGGTCATCTTAAATATGATGACTCACTGTTATAAACCAAATTTGTGTCTATTATGTGTTTCATTATACTACTGCACTATTATATTAGGTACTAATTTTTCAGTGTTCATACAAGGATGATTCATCTTCCATCACTTTATTATCACGGCTTGTGACACTGCAGCTGATGTTTGGACCCCCAGTGATCCATCACCAGGAGATGCTCCTGGAAATTGCTCGTTATCACCTTTTCCTGCACCTTCCTCCTACATCCCCACAGAAAACCGAGGTGGTTGATGGTGGAATTGCCCATGACGGGTGATGGATCACCCAATCCTATCAACCCTAGGGTTTAGTTGTGGTACTGAACCATTTGACACGGCCACTTAAATTGAAAAAGAGCCCTATAAGGAATGGTGGTTTTAGGTGGCCCATAAAACTCCAGCAATAATGATTTCTTCCCAAGTTTTCAAACTTACTTGTGACTTTGGAAACCATGAATGCATTTGAAGGCTTGCTTTTCCTGCAAAACAAAAAACATTCATTAAAAAAAATAAGCAACCAGAATGACTTGAGTCACCATGTCTACATGTGAGGAACAAACATCTGCTTACATTTAACACAAACACTTTTTTTAAATGAAGATGAAGTACCTAAAAGACTCCACGCCATTCCTGGTGGACTTCACAAAAGCCGGCATCCTCCCTTTCCTCGTGATATCCACCAGTCCTCCCTTGTTGTCCAGGATGCCGTAATGAATTGCAGCACGGCAGATGCTCGATGACTGACAGAAATACAGACACAAAGAGAGCGTGAAATAAATCTCATTCACAGAGCAATGCTGACCAACCAAAAAAATGAAGGAGAAATGAAACCACCAGCAAAGCGCCAAATGGAAAATAAACTGAGTACAGGCCTTTGGAATCTGGTTGTTAAATCTTACTCTCCCAACACAAACTTATTCTATTATTATTATTATTACTACTATTATTATTACTATTTATTATTATCATTATTATTTTAAGCACTGCCTGGTTGAATGGCAAGCTTTTTTTCAATAACAAAACCGTACATTTAGGTACAATTTAGAAGAAAAGCAACATTGGAATTTAATGACCGCTATGAAATATTTCCGGCTCTCAACAAACTATTGAAACCCAAAATATTTCTGCTGAAACCACTTGGAGGAGGTGGCTGACTGCAACTGCAGAATTTGCAGGGGTAAAGCTGTATCATGGGCGATGCAGTCATATCCTAGCAGTGAGAATGGGGAAAGCAAACATGCTTTTACACAAAAACCCTCTTATATTCAACCTTTCTTCACCCCAAATGTAGTTGTGATGGGAAAACAGTGCCATGCTTTATTTACAAATTCTCTTGCTAATTCAAGATCCAGCGAGTTGGCCCAAAATATTATTTAGTTACAGCATTTAACAGTGTTTTCCATATAAAGTTTCTGTTCACCATGACAGCTGCCCACAATAAAGAGATCTTTGTAGGAGCTGTCTATTGATCCCCATCCCTCCCTTGCCGTGGGTTTCCTTGCACATTAAGGGCACTCATGGCTAAAATCAAGTCTGGAATCACTTTGCCTTTCCAGACTGCTTCTTTTTTCATCACTAAGATGAGGAAAATACAGATAACCTCTCTTAGCACCGTTTTACGCCACCACAACAGGAGGACGCGAAACGCCAAATTACACTAGAATGGTTGGCATTTCCCATTTCTGTGATTACCCCTAACTCCCCGCAAATTACATCTATGAGCTATTAAAAGGTACTTACACTCTCGTAATAAAATGTTCCAAAGATCTTTGCCTTACTGTACAAGCAGCCAGCTGGGCACAAATACCTAGCGAAGATATATATCTTAGAGGGTGGCGAAAAAACAATTCAAGAAAAACAGACTTTGACTCTATTTCATTTAATAGTCATTCCATTCATTTCACGTAACTCTTCCATTTAAAAACAGGATTGCAAAATAGCTACTTTTTAAAACAGTTTCTCCACCCTCCTTGAAAGCCCGACCAATATTTAGATTCTGTGGATTTGGGGTTTCTCCAAGTGATAAACTGTCCCGTTCTTTGCAGAAACCTTAACCAGAAGTTCTTGACAGGCTGGGAGGGGACAAGCCATAAATTATTGGTCTGGCTTGGACAGCGGTGGAATGCATGGAAATAGGCTCAAAACTGACTCTGCCAAAATCTATTAAGTGATTTTGGACACCTGGAACTGCGGGTCATCACGGCCGAATGAAATAAACTGAGTCACCCTATTGCTAGGCTTGGCTGAAGGCTTTGTAGTAGGAGAAATTAAGGCTTTTTTTTTTTTTTCTCTCAAAAGAGATCTACACCTAGATAGTCACAAAAACAATACAAGATACAGCCTATCCCATGTTTGCAAGAACCAATTTGTAGTCTACTTTTCCCCGCAAGGCTCCAAGAGGTATCAGTAAAACGCTACCTGTTGCACGTTGAGCCTCTGCATTTGTCTCTCATCTTGGTGTCGCAGGTAATGACTTGTGCTGGAGTAAAATAACACAAAATAAAGAAAAAATTTAAAGAGGAAAGAGACTGCCATGGCCTGCACTCGAACGATGGAGATGAGCAACCACCATGCACCTTTCCTGGAGGTCTTTGGTACAGCAAGATAAAATCCTATCACAGACCACCCAGCCTGGAGCACTTGGTGCCTCCTGAGCTTTAGTTCACCTGGGACAGGTGTCTTTGGAAATATTAGCAAGGAAGAAGCATCTGACAGCTGAAGGCTTTGATTTACAGCCCCAGGTCTGCAGCCAGAGCTCTCTCATTCTCCACATAATTACAGACTCTGGAGATGCCAGTAGATAAACTTGAAAAGGATGCGTTGGCTTGCCTCACCTTGTTTTCACAATAAGTCTCTTTTAATTAACAGTGATTAGAAAACAACAGAGGAAGTGCTACCAGCTCCACAAATAACTTTAGAAATCTTCCCAAGCAAGAAGTAAAAAGGATCTAACTAAAAAAAACCCAGAAAAGCTGCAAAGGTGGTAACTGCTGAGTGTAGAGTATTTAAAATGGGAAATAAACTCAGTGTTTCATGAAGTTACTACTGATCTGGGGAGCTTTGGTTCATTGGTACTTCCCTGAGATGGCTCAAAAGAACAAATAACTCTTGCAGATGGATGTGCAGAAGGCACAAGTGGCTTCTGAAAGCTTTGCCCCCTGCTTCTGCTATAATTAACAGTGAATTTTTGCACAGTTTACCCCCTCCTCCACTCAAAAAATCCTCCCAGTTGCTTTTTTACTGAGAATCCTCATCACTTTCCACACCTTTTCCCATAAAGGTACTTTAAAACTTAAAGGAGCTGAAGAAGAAAGAGGGCGTCTTACTCATGTAGGAGTCCGAGTTGATTTTCCTGGGCTTGATGGGTTTGCTGGGCTTGTTTTCCGGGGGGTAGAACCGCACTGGATTTTGCTCCACAACCTGTGAAATCTCCACTTCGTTCGTCTCATCGGTCTCAGCGATTATGGGATCTTGATAATGGTAATCTTGGTAGAAAAAGGGGTTAAAAATAATTACAGCGTGTTCGCATTGATGGGGAAGCCAGCAAGGTTCGTATCTTGAGAAAGATGGTTGGGTTTGAAAAGTAGAGGATCTACTTTTAAATAGTTGGGAATTCAAAAGCACCCATTAAATTCAGAACCAGGAGGGGAAATCCGCTCCTCTCCTGCTCCTCTGGACAAAAAAAACCATTTAGAGCATCTTACAACAAAGGTTTGAAATGATCCCCGCTTATTAGTGGAAAATTAGTGCTGATATTTCTTCTGTTTCCCATAGAGCTCTTTCTCCCTGGAGGAAAACACAAATTAGCTGGGCCAAGGGATTCTGGAAAATTCATTCAGCTTGGCTGCTCCTACCCAAAATCCTGCCCCGCTCTCATCCTTGGCAATGGCGAGAGGACCAGTGCACACCAAAGGATGATGGATGGTGGCTCTAAGAGGGCTTTCTACCACCGGGGCATCCCCTCCCCACCTGCACACCAAGAACCTCCCCCTGGCCCCCAACTCCAGGCTCAAATGATTAATACAACACTACAGCAAAGTAAGCCTCTGCTTTGGGCAAGTCTCCAGGGAAACTGCCTGTTTCTAAGAGCCCGGTTCTCCTTGAAGGAAAACACACGGCAAAAGAAAAATGCCCTCAATGCACGACTCCAAGAAATCCCACGTGCCAGGGGAGGTAGCACGGCTTCACTGGAGACTTCGGTGTTAATATTTCTCACTCTATTGACCTCTCTTCCGAGAAAACTCCACAGGTCAGGAAAACCAGCCCACGATCCCTTCCTCTCCTCCAAGAGACACGAAATCGCTGCATTCATTTTGCAGCCATGAAAACCAAGGTGGGGAGGGAGCGAAACGCTCCGTCCCTGGCCCCCGAAGGAGCGGGGCCAGCGGCCAAGCTCTGCCCACCCACGTCGGCTGCAGTAAGCGCCGGAGAACATTCCCTTCCCAAACAAACCCTGTCGGAGCTCCCGAGCCAAACCCATGCAAGCTCAGAGCAGCTTCCCCCCAACCCGAGCTCACATTTTCACCAGGGAAAACACATCGAGATTTTAAGCATTTCAGAGGTTTTTTTTCCTCCTGGTTTTAGCAGCAGTCACTGATTTACCGCGCGCTGCGATGTTGAAATATTAAGGATGGGTAATTAAAAGGTGTGTAAAGCTGCGGCTGCTTCTAATTAAAAGTTTCCAGGTATAAGTTTGCTCCAGGCTTTTCCCCCACACAAAGGGGTGCCCCAAGCCCCCCAGCACGTACCTTTGTAGCACAGGTTGTTCTGGCAGCCTCCTCCATAGCTTGGCGGGCACTCGGAGCAGGGACGGCCGGTTTTGTATGGGGCTTCACCGATCCAGTTGCCCCTGCAGGCAGAGGAGCAATGAGCACCCATCAGACACCCACATACTCATCCAAGCACCCAAGACCACCTGGCATTAAGGGAAATGGGTGTTCCTGCTGTGCTCATCCTTGAGTGGGGGCTGTAAACGGGGACAAGGTTGCCCAGCGCTTGCCTTCATCCCCCTCGTTCATCACAGCCCCAAGACTCCCACTGTTTTCTGCAACACCCCTGGGCAGCTGCATGGGCACGGCTCTTGCCATTGAAAAGCTGCTCCATTTTCCACTTGGAACCATTTCCGAAACAGAAAACCAGCAGAAATACATGGTCCATCACACCAAATCATCTGGGAACCAAAGCAGGGCCTTGCACTCTTCTCCTTGCCCAACCTGGCATTCTCAAGTCCCCAGTTTTACATCTGAGGCCACAGAAACATCATCCTGGCCCAGCACAGCTAAGCATGACCAACCGGCCCAATAAAGCTGCTTGTAAGAAAAATGTCCCTCCTCATCTTACCTCCAAAATTATATTTTTAGGGGTTTACTTAGATAAATTGCATGCAATATCACTTTTACAATAAACTCCAACATAAAAACTGATCTTCTGTAAATTTAATGGATCATTGCATTTTTCTGAAGAAACTACCCAGGAAAAAAAAGTCCTTTTTGGCACCCTTTACTGCAGACTTCAGGAGCTGAGAAGGTTCAGCCCGTGGCTATGAACCCTTCAGTTATTGCTCTTTCAGCTGTCTCCACCTATAAGGGTAGATGAGGACAATGCACACCGACGCCAGAGAGAAAAGATTAGGCAGAAACTGCAGAAACAGAGTATTTTTCCATCCAGCAGCCGTGAACGGTGATGTGCAAAGAGCCCAGCCTGCTGCAGAAACTCCATGGGAGATGGGATGATCCCTTATTAAAAGGATATTAAAAGTTATTAAATCCCACCAAAACAAGGGTGTAAAGTGCTCCAGAGCCAACACAGGGAGAGGGGCTTAGACACCCCCATAGGGCTCTGCCTGGGTCCTGCTATGAGCTGCCAGCTCTGTACCCACACATCTTACTTCTCTGCATTATTTTGCCCTATGATCTCCAGATGGAGCGGCTTGGAGAGCTTCTGACACTTGTAGATAGCAATTTCCCCATTTTGTTTTGTTGCCAAGATTTAAATCACCCAGAACTGGGAGTGGGAATGTTTCTCCTATTAAAGCAGAAAATATTAATTGGCATTGCCAGGGAGGAAACTTCTGGATGTAATAGCCAAGAAACGTGATTTCCAGTTTGACATTTAATCAAACAATCGAGTTAACTGCATTAGTCAAGATTCAGCTATTTCACTTTTTTTTTTTCAAGCCACGGGGAGCTCATTGGGTCTGGGATTTATCTTCTCGCAGCTCCTTGCAGCAGGCCCCAGCTCACGTTGCTTTCACCAGCCTCGGAGGAAGCGGCGCTGCCTTCAACCGGCAGATTTTACAGGGGAGGGAGTGAAAACGTGTCCCGGTACCACAGCCTACCTGGCTGGGTACACGGGCTGCTGCCGGAGCAGCGCTGAGCGGTGCTAAATCACCACCCCATCCCGTCCCAGCAGCAGCGAGGGAGCTCACGCCAGCTCCGTCCTGGCCATCTCCTGCTCCTCCTTCCCATGGCAGCAACATCAAAGCCCCAGCCTGGCCCCAGCCCCTCATTCAGTTTTCCAGGCAACACTCAGAAGTCTCGAACCAGCTCAGCGCTGCTGTCTAAAGAGAAAATTTAAAGCCACAACCACCAGTCTAGACTGCCTGAAATCTCTTCCCCAGATCCCCGGCGAGTTAAGCAACCTGTCAGTTTTAGGAAAGCTGGAGAGCGCCCAGCTCGTCCGCCTTACTTCGGCGAGTAGTTGCAGACCAGGTAGACTGCATTCTCCCAGATTTCTCCCCAGACGTTCATCTGCTTGCAGACGTTGACGGCGCAGCCGATCTTGTTCGTCGTGGCCCAGACTATCTGCAAATGCAATGCAATTGTCGATAATAAGCAGATTTTGCAGCGTCATATTGCAGTGACAAAGGGAACATGGGGGAATGTAGAGGGTGTAGGTACAAAATGCCTTCATCTCCGTTACCTGGGTGTAATGGGTGCACATGGAGCCTGTGCATTTCTCTGGGCACCACGGGTTGCACTCGTGAGGATATGGGTACGTGTAATCCTTAACTTCATCATACCAAGACTGGACGTGGAAAGCTGGAGACCGATACCTGAAGGAGCAAAGAGTTTAAATCCCAAAAGTTCTGGTAAAAGTTTTCATAGCCTCCTGCCGCACTGAAAGCACAGATCTTTTTTAGGATGAATTTTGCTAGTTTTTATGTAAAAGTTGCTTCAGGCAAGTTCCATTCATTGAGAAGGTGTTGCTTAAAGAACCCAGGAACATGGCCTAATGATCAGGGCAAAAAAAATCTCATTGAAAATGTTAAAGATTATTTTTTCCCTAGGATTCACAGCCCAGTCTGACTTTCTGTATTATTTATAGGCTTGACTCGCTCCTCAAGTGCCGCTGACCTGAAATGTCCTCCTGACTTTTCCACACAACTACAGAAAACTTCTAGTTGGGCGGAAAGTTGTATTTTGAAAGCAAACACAAGTCCACGTTTGCCAGACATCTTCAACCGAAAGCCATCGCGTACCTATTTTACCACCAGGCAATTTGCTAAATCTGGAAGCGCGTTAGCAGTCAATCCTGTGAGACTTTTGAAAACGAGTGGGCTTTTCACACTCACATCACACCAAGGGCTGGTGCACAATGGTTGGTGCCCTCCACACGTACCCCAGCTTTTCTTCTATCGCAGCACCGATGCTACTTGTGCTGTTTTGGGGAACACGAATGGTGTTCAGAGTACCTACAGAAACCCATATGCATTTTGCATGCCATGTACACGGTGAGCAAACGGAGCGATCTGCAAACTCCGCACCAAAGCGGAGCAAACCCACTGCTTTTTATTGCTTTCAACAGGTCACATGGAGCAAGCGGCCAGAAATACAAATTATATCATTACCAACTGGAGTTCGTTCTTTCAGCCAACTCTTCATTAAGAAATCAGTCATTACAAGTATTTTAAGAATATTAATCTCGTGATGTCATTAAGCAAATACTTTCCGAGTCCTATTTCACAGGAGAGGAAATTGAGGCAATCAAGTTACAGCTCGTTCCTGAAAAATCTGAGATAAAACTGATTTCTTTTTCCTCTCAGTGACTGCAAAGGGAGCAAGATTGGATCTACCTCCACCAGTAACCCATGGCCATCTCGAACAGGATGTCTCTCGTTGGAGAGCCAAGAACAGCCCGATATTTTGACTTTGTTTCCAGTGGATTAACCACTACTTTCCAATCATTACTTGATTCTGCCAACAAAAATGAGCCTGATTTTTATATCAGGCCAATTTCGCACCAGCAAATTTCCATTGCTTTCAAGCAAGTTCTATCTGATTTCCAACAAGAACAACTGCATTTCCACCCATTCCACATACAAAATGTTTGCCCCACAAAGCAAACTTAACCGATAACAAGCTTGACAATAAACAGATTTCACCATGAGATGGAAAGGCAAATCCATCTGGTAGCCTTAACATCAGTTTTCCTTGCTGGGTTAACAGCTTCAGATTAAAAACTTTGCCAAGAAGTTGAAAAAAATAAATATACCAAGCATCAACAAGGCAAACCTTTCCCCTTGGCTCTAAAGGAGGATCCATAAATCGCATTTTTCATTGAGTTTGCAGCATCTCAACTCTTACCTGCCCCAGTGAACCGCCAAGTTCTGTCCAATTGACCTGATGAGGGCACTAGGCCCATGGTCCCAGATGCACTGCTGAGCCCAGGCGTGGGCTGATCTTTCCAGCTCATCATCCCAGGTCTGCAGGGGTAGGAAGAGTAAAGATACAGGTTAATTTGTCATCTCAGGTTTATTAGATCAAGCAACTCAACCAATGGCAGTTAGTGGAGAAGGACTAAACTATAGCTCACCCCTGGTGTCTGGCCTGTCCTTGTGAAGCCAACGCATCTTAATGACATTCCCTGACCTAAAAGCACATTTCTGAAGATGTCCCCCTGCCATGGAAATTCAGGGCATTAAAGGGTCTATTATTTTTCCTGCTTGATGTCATGTTTCTTAGGAAATGCTTTGCAGAGATCAGCAGAAAACAGGCTTGGCAAGACCTCAAGAATGCATCTAGACACTAAAACACAAGACACTCTTGGCAGGTATTTTTATAATCTGTTAAAAAATAAGAAAAATGTTAAAAATCAAGGCCTCGGATGCCAACACTTCCTCATGACACCCGTTTCTGAGACCTGCAAGGCTTCTAGGATGCAGTCAGTGCTCTGATGTAGCTGCAGCACAGTTTTCCATCCCTTGTTCTTACTAGCAGGACATTTCCTGGCTTTCCCATCAAGGGGGCCTCCAGCAGTGGATGTGCTCCTGCCCCTCACTACTGATACAGCTGGAGATTTTGGGCCCAACTTCCTCATCAAGAGGTGTGGGTCTGAGTCTCCTGGTCCCATCTCCACTTCTCCTTCTGGAATAACTGCAGAGATGGATCCAGTCAGATTTGCAGAGGTGGCGTAGCCCCAGAGCTGTTAATATCAGACTCACTGAAACAGGTATCACATTCGAAGTGACAAATACCATCTACGTTGCCACTGGTGTGAGATCCCTTCTCATTGAATACCACCCAGCTGTAAGCCAAATGAGCTCAAACGCGATACAAAGGCGAGTAGGAAAGCAGGCGTCATTGGCTCCGCTGCCCAGGAGTGTATTTGTTTTAAAGGTCAGACTTGCTGGGCCCAGCAGACAGTGCCCTTGAATTCATTGTGTAATTACTGACAGCTGGTCTATTCAGAACAGTCCTCAGAGGGCAATTCGTTAGGATTAAAACATTACCGCACATTCCTGCAAATAAAACCAAAG
>NW_010205161.1:0-16508 GCF_000695765.1 Mesitornis unicolor | reverse complement strand
AGCGGTCCTGTAACGCATCTCCAGCCCATTCACGTGCCAGCACGACTTTATGTCCTCTTTGAACAACTACCATCACAACCCACTGGTTTTTCAGTGCTGTTTACTCCAGGAGAAAAGCAACTCCTGATCTCAAGTATATCAAAGCGCCCACCAGAGCCCTTCTGGAGGACTGGAGGGGGCGTTTAGGCTCTCAAACATTTAAAAACCATCAAGTTCTCTTTCTCAGTAAGTACATGAACACAGTCTAGGCTGTTATAACTGTGATGGGGAGTGACTGCGTGTCCCTGGCTAAGACGACAGAAAAAAGCAGCGTCTCCTGGAACTTGGTGTGTCCACGTTATCTTCATGAGGCAAACATGAGCTCAGCCAATGGAGTGAACAGCCCAGACCTCCAGGAACAGCTTATCATTAAGCGTGCTCAGCAACCCAAATTCCAACAGCGTCCCAGAGCTGCTCTGAGCTCATCAGCTTGGCTTTGAACCAACCGATGGCCGTGCAAATCCACATCAGTTTGCAAAACCCCGTGTGGACGCAGCTCTGACAGGGGGAATGAAGCCATTTTCCATCACAGCCCTCCAGCTCCTTGAAGGTGCATGGGATCTGACCCACCAGAAGCACCTTTCCAAACCTCTGTTCAAGCAGATGGTTGCAATTGTGCCCAGAGACACAGCTCTTTGTGGTCTCCCACTCTCTGCACTGGGCCATGACCACCACAACCCACATTGCCATCCAACACAAGCCACAGAAACTCTAAGATATTACACGCTGCAATGCTTCAGACTTTCTAGCAGAGTGTTATTCCCTGTTCCAATCTCCTAATTTAATGCAGACACATTATGAGCAACAGGTCATTAAATAGAAATCAATATGAACGTATGCGTTACATCTTCCTTTGATGCCTACGGATAAAATAAATTAACTAGGACAAAAGATGCTCAAGAGGCAATTGGGAATGAGCCACATCTTTGCATGGCTTTGTGCCTGATGAGTAAAGAAGCTCATTGCTGCGAGCGTCAGATTACAAAGCCATCCCATTTAAATTAGAGCAGTTATTTGCCTCTTGCTTCTCAGACGTGAATGCGGTCAGGAGGCTGGGATTGTTTCAGAGCAATAAACATATCAAAAAAAATACATTTCAGACTTTTCCCAGCTATGTTTGCAAGATTTTTTTTAATGCCAATATTCAAAGCGGTATCTAGGAAGACTACTGAGGCCACAGAGGTGGTGTAGGTCTGTGCTCGGTTTCCTTCTCAAGCAGAGATTGAGGAGCCTTCAGGTACGTGCAATTCCACACAATTGAGCACACGGACTTTCTTTTTTACTCCTGCAGATTTGTAATGGCCTTTCAAAGTACAGTATACACCATTCAGGTAAAATCCATGCATGGCATACATGCAATATGTCGCAATTTGTAGGTTCAGGTTTAGTAAGAACATACCCCACAAGGAGTCTACTTGACCTAACTGGTTTGTAAACCCAACCTTAGACACCTGAATTGCAGTCTTTGGGTTACTCTCATATTTTCTCTCCAGCTCAGGCTTTTCGTAATACTGGGAATTTACTTTTAAAAGTGACATGAGAGTCCAGGGCTGCCACGTCCTGGCAGAAGCTTTGCTAACCCACACAGAAATACTGCCCCATCCTGACACGGAAAGTCACCAAAAACAGCTCAGAGGAAGGATGGATACACTATACATTAAAAACCAACTATTTTCCTTCCAGCAATCTGTGCTGAGAGCAATTTTGTTTTAACCAGCTGACTTAGAGGCCTTCGCAAGAGGAGAGATTCCTGCCTTTCATCGCTGCTAAAAGCCATCTGACTAAGCCATCTTCAAAGGTCAAGAAGTCCTAGGAACTATTATGTCCTTTTCACTCTGGGTTCATTAACAAGGAGTTTGCTTCGGTCTTGGCACCCATTCACTCCTGTGACTGCTGTTGTGGAGTCCAAACACGTTGAGGAAGTGTCAAACAAAGCTGGTACAGGGTTAAGTTAATTCTGTATTTGACCAGCTTCATAAGGGAGATGTGCACTGCTCACTCCTGCTCTATAAATCATCTTCCATTTACACTGAATACTCTGTGCTAGCTTCTGATTTATTATACAAATCCAGCAGCAAAACTGTTTCTTTCTTCACTCCACTTTACCTTTATCCCATACGTGTATAAATCTTTTGATCTCCAGATAAGTCATGCGACTGACTGTGTTATTGCTTTCTTATTAACAGCCTCCCCTGACTAAAGTTCATCCCGGAGTAAATAAATACATCCCTTTCCGGGAATACATTAGCTCCCCTTGCCACTTTAGATCACTTCAATACGTCAGATATGGAGCTGGGAGAAAGGGCTTTCACAAGGCAACGTTTGGAGGTGGATGGGCAAGAACAAGTTCTACCCACTTATCCCCAGATTAGCACCGCACGTCCCCTGTGACGCTCCACACCGGCACGGAAGGCAAAGAGAAAAGTTTATCTACGGTACTAAAGACAGACCATCCTCTTAAACGAGTCCAAATGAGAAATGTCCTATGGAGGACAAAGGATTAAAGTGAAATTCACGTTCAGTATATACACAGCATTTCCAAGTAATATTGGGTAAACACAAATACATGAAAGACTGATTATAGCCTTTCCAAGTAGCACCATCTTATACTCAGCTTCTTTCTTCGCGGCATACAAGGCCCTTTCATTTACCCTCAATCGCCCATAAAAACCACTAGAAAAGCACACTGAGCAAAGGCAAACACAAAAGTGCAACCACACGGCAAGCGCAAACAGCGGGCGGGCAGTGGACAGTCCGCAACGGCCGCCCTCTCTGATCCTCAAAGCCAACCACAACACACTTGGCTTTCTCATGCTTTGTGTTTACTTTCTGAATATCCATCCAGTCTCTACCTCTTCGCTGGCAGTACCTTGCAGCAGGATAACGTGAGAGCCTGCTGAGAAACAGCGATGCAACACAGCGGTTCTTAGAAAGGTGAGTGATTTCTGACAAAAATGGGATGAAAGACCAGCGGTGTGAATGCTCTTGGGGACCAACTGATGGAGAGTTGTCCTTCCTTACTGTCCTCTGCTCTCCCTGCTCTTTTCCTTTCCCCTACAGCCACAAAAGGCAGGATTTTCCATTTGCAGCACTCGTTTCGACACAGCTGGCAAAAAATTGTGTATTGCATTCAGCGTACTCTTTCTTTTACCCTTTTGATCACGGGCTTGACAAATCATTAATCATTTAATCTGTCAGCAGCAGCACACAGTTGAAGTCAGGCTGGTTTCGGTCATAACTATATTTGCACACTGGGAAGAGACACATACACACACACAAATTATCCGCCTACATCATTTTCTGGCCCCACAATATTTTGATGGCACATCAAAAATAGCTCTAAGTAGGGTCTCTGGCATCAGGTGAAGAAAAACTATTCATCCAAATGGTTGATGGTAAAGGCATATTTCATACTCCTGCTTTTAAGTTCAGCCTCTGAAGTGGGAGAACTCATTGACCAAACTTTTATTTCGGTTTCTTGAACTATGAGAAAAACCAATAGCGCTGTCCCATCCGTCCATGAACTCCTGGGGTTTTGCAGCTGATGCCAGGGACTGAACTTTGCAGAGGGAGCCACATTCCTCAAGCCTTGCTTCTCTATGGTGCATCGGGGATGCTTGGCTCACACCGATAATCTCTGGTGATCAGTGCGTGACAAAAGGGCAGATGCTGCCTCCAGTGCTGGGCGGTTGCTGATGGCAACCCAAAGATCACCAGAGGTTTCTGTGAGCAGACCGTGCCATCCCAAAACACCAGCCTGAAAGCTTTCGCAGGGAGAACGTGGGTTAAACGCCAGGGAAAATTTGATGCTTTTATGACATTAAGGTAATGGAAGAACCTGCTGAGGCAGGAATTGCCATCACTGGAGATGCATCCAGGGCCGGGCCAGACGCTGGTTTATGAATAATGGAACCAGTCCTGAAACTATGCAGCGGATGGATGCGATGACCCATTAGCAGCCCTTGCCAACCAAAACAGTCCAACCATCTAAAGCATCGCTCGCTCTGGAATGAAACCGCTCCAGGAAACCTCTTGAGAGAAACTCACTTCAGAGGAAAATTGCTACACCTCTTGCACCGTAAGGAAAATTAAAATAATTTCTCCTTTTTTTAAAGTAATAATAACATTAGGTATCAAGAGCTAGACTCACCATATATTCCATATTAGAGGCCGCTGGGTACACTTGACCTCTTAATTTATTGTGGAGCATCAGTATCTCCTGTCTGTCCGAGAATAAAATGGCTCTCTTGGATCTGGAGTGAGTTTCCCCATCCTGGTATTTACTCAAAATGCTCTCCAGGTGGCTCGAGTTGGGCAAGATAAAGCATTCGGCTGCCTGTGCCATGAGCAGTGCACATCCAAGAGGAAGGATCCAGGGCAGGGCAGGATTCATGCTGCCTCCTCTACAACCAGCGGACGTGGAGGTGAAGACGATGTCAGGTTTCCTGCAGCAACTCCTACGGCTCAGCAGGTCTGGATTTGGGGGAGAAACAGGCATTAGAGCAGTGCAGAGAAGCTCTCAGTTGTGTGTGAACCCTACTGAGGAAGGCACACAACCCAGATTTTTGCTTGCAAAAGAGCAATGCCTACAACATTATTCCAAGCAATTATCATTAGCAAAACCTGAACAACACCTCTTGTGATGGGAACTCACAGAATCACAGAATCGCTCGGTTGGAAAAGACCTCTGAGATCATCACGTCCAACCGTTCCTGTCTACCCCCTAAACCATATCCTTAAGTACCTCATCTACCCGCTCTTTAAACACATCCAGGGATGGTGACTCCACCACCTCCCTGGGCAGCCTGTTCCAGCTTCTGACGACCCTCTCAGGAAAGAACTTCCTCCTTAGCTCTAACCTGAACCTCCCTTGGCACAGCTTGGTGCCGTTTCCCCTTGTTCTATCCCCCATCACCTGGGAGAAGAGACCAGCACCCACCTCTCTCCAAGCTCCCTTGAGGCAGTTGTAGGTGGTGCTGAGGTCTCCCCTCAGCCTTCTCTTCTCCAGGCTAAACAAGCCCAGTTCCCTCAGCCGCTCCTCATCAGGCTTGTTCTCCAGAGCCCTCCCCATCCTTGTGGCTCTTCTCTGAACACGCTCCAGAATCTCAACATCCTTCTTCTAGTGAGGGGCCCAGAACTCAATTTATTACCCCAGGGAATGCCACTGCTGTGCTGGGAGTGGGCATTACCCAGGCATGACAGAAGATGCCTTCGCCACCAAGTGTGCAAGGGTGCAGTTGTCCCCCAGTGGTGCCCAGGAGCTCTGAAAAATCCCAGCCCCATCCCTCCACAGGCAGAAAGGGGAAACGTTTGAAGCTATTTGCCCAAAGAGCAGCTGTTAAAGTGGAGAACGGATATGAATAAAAGGGAAAGTAAAATCCCCAGCAAGCCGAGCCGAAATGCAGAGGTCAGACATCAGCAAGAGCTATTTCGGAGGCCCCGCTCTGGCAACAGACTCCAGCAGAGCGGCTGCCAGACTCGGTGAAAGCGGCTGTTGATGTGAAATGTCACCGTCACGTCGAGCAACCGAAATCCCTGCTGGCGAGTGACGCACCGGGGTGTTCTCGCTGACGCATCGCTTTACGGCGGGCGGGAGCGCAGCCAGCAATACGAATTATGGCGGATCAGGAGAGGAGCCGGAGCACCCGCCCTCCCCCGGCCAAATGAGGTGTTCCCAAGCATGCTTGGTAACCATCAGCACTGACGGCTCAGAGAGGTGGTCTCAATTCGGTCGTTGCTGGGTTTGAACAGCTTCATCTAATAATCCCCATCCCCTTGCTCCATGGTGCTTCCCCTCCACCTGCCATTTCCAGACTCTTCCTTTCCCCCTCGCCTTGACTTCTCCATCCGCGTTGTGCATCTCAATCAGTTTTATTTAGATCATGAGCTATTCAGGGAAGGAAATGTGCTTCTGCACAGCTCTGCAGCACCCAGGACTCTTTAGGTGGGATCTAAGAGCCACCGGAGCAGAATCAACCCATCGGGGCAAGAAGCATCCCTACAGGTGGTGCAAGCAAAGCACCTCTTCCCTTAGGGATAAATTTTGGAAGAAAAGTCCCCCAGCCTTGTCTTTAGCCCTAGGTGAGGATCTGGTTTTGACAGCCCTGTCATAAAAGACACGCTGAAAGCATGGAAATGAAGCCCAGATTAGCAGGAATTATTCGAGAAGTTTCAGCCCAGTGACACAGGGTCTGGACATGCTGAGACTGGACGAGTTGGAAACCATCCGAGGCAGGGAAGTGCCTCCCAGCTGGCAAAGCTATGCACAAGCATGAAGTCCCAAACCCCCATTCTCCAGACCCCGGACAACACCATCTGCTGACAGCAGCAAGCACAAGGTGGGGACCCCAAAAAACTCTTGAGGCTATTGAGAACCCCTGAAAGCTTGTTGGCTTTCTACACAAAATAGATAACTGTTCCCTTTTTGAGGCTTCTTCCTCGTGCTGTGCTAAGGCAGATGAAAACCAGCTGCCCTCTGTCTCTCTCCAGGCAGAGCATTAAGGCTTTGCCTCAGTAAAACAATGTAGGAATGCAATTTGCTCCATTTAGGTAACGGCGTCTCATTATTTCCTGCTCTGCAGAGCAAGGCGAACACTCACGCCTTGTCCCCGGCTCCAGGGACACCTCAAAGACAGGACGTTCAGCGGCGTGGGGACAAACATTGCTTTAACCTCATCCTCTTCTCAGCCCTATTTGTTGTTATTTACTTCCCCCCAAGCAGGAGCCCAACTTTCTAAGCAACAGAGGGGTAGAGCAAAACGAGCCACTGCTCTTGTAGACTGTCTGACCCAAATTCAGGGCACAATTCCCCTACTTTGAGGCACTTCCCTAAGGCTTTAAAAATAGATGCTCTGCCCCAGCCAGTGACAAAGTGGCCATTTAGCAGAAGCCGTGCTGGCTGCAGCCTGCCCTGTAGGTCGAGCAGAGAGGAACAGACAGCTCACATACGCGGCACTCGTACCCCTCCACTTGGCCGCCTGCCCTCCGCTAAATAGGAGCCCGTATCCACCACCCATTTAAGGCGAACACTGAACTTACAGAAAGGGCAGCTCGGAAAAAAGAAAAAAAAATATTTAAAAAAAAATCAGCTGTAACATCTGAAAGCCCAGAGGAGCTGCCCCACTCACGGCTACGCAACCAAGCCAACGCGTCTGGTTTAGTTCCCCAGCCAAAAGCTTGCAACAGATGGGACATTATTCCTCGGGATGTTCCCTGCGTCCCATTTGCAAGTGAGGGAATACCAGCACCTCTCTAAAATTAGGTCACCTTGGCACTATCTTCCTTTTCACTTGGGATGTGCAGGCTCCTGCCTCTGCTTTGGCTGGAGGTGGGGAGCACTGAGCATCCAAAGGAAGGATGAAGTGATCAGAGAGGGCTGCTCCCTGGGCAGATTAACTGAAAGCAGCAGCTGGATGCTCACATTTCAGCAAGCTCTCAACGATTTCAGATGTCCATCCCCTTGCCTCTCTCAGTATCCTCATGGCAAGGGGAATTAAACACTCGGACATGTGTTAAAGCTGAGTCCCTGGGGCAATGGCCCTGGGCTGCATCAGCAGCTCCTCATGGGGGAAGATCGAAATAATCTCGCTTTTGAGTTGGGATTTGACATTATTTGGAGAAAATTATCAGCTGACAGTCAGCTGAGGAAGTGCCTGCTGTTGTTTCCAGAGGTTCAAGAGGAACATTCAGCACAGCTTCCCTTGAAACCCATCAGGCCCTTGATACTGGTGCCAGGTAAACATCTGGGAGCGATCAGAAACCGAGTCCTTAATGTGCTGTAACTGGGGACAAAAGGGACGCCTTCTTCCGGGGTCTGAGGAAGTTAAAAAGCAGCACCGGACTTTGGAAAAGATTATTTTCAGAAAGCTATTTCCCCAGCTAATGGATGGCATCTGCATTTCACAGAGGATGGCTGCTGGACTGCGCTATGTCCTCACTTCACCTTGCTCCTCACAGCTACTACTGATCTCTGACTGCCTCACTGATAAAGTACACGAGTTGTCTCTACTCCTTGGTTATGGATCACATCTGCAGCCAAAACATCCCAGGACCTGCGGAGTTATAGCTGGAACAAGCTGAGAGGGCAGGAAAATGCGAGTTAGCAGGGGATACCGGCAAAGCATCTCAAACAGCAAAGCAGAGCAGGGTCAGCCTAGGATCAGCTTTTAACCTGTGCAAAGAAACCCCAAAATAAAGCCACAACATACTTAATGCATTAAACCCCAGGTCACTTATCTAACCCAGATGCACATTTCAAGCTTTGAAGAATGGTGTTGGCTTCAAAAGAGAAGTGCATTCAGCATCTCGAGGGCCAGGGGCCAGAACATCTGCATCTCCCATTACAATCCAGTCCCACAGAACTGGAATGGGTGAGTTTCTACGCAAAACCACACGGAAAACCCAGTGGTAACAGACACAACATGTGGCGACACTGTGAAATTCCTTTCGGATGGGACTTCAGAGCAGAGCTGCACAAACACAGGCGCCCTGGAGCAGCCTGGATGTGCCCACGGGCAGGCAGCCATTCCAGACTGCCACAGCATCCCTCAGATATTCACTATTTCTGACAAAATCCACTCCTGTACATGCAAACTCCTCCCATTCATTCAAGGTTAATGTTTCTTAATCTTGCATTAGCCTCCACAAAGCACACATAAGGGAAGCTCAGGCAGCATCATCCTATTTTATATCTTGCAGGCAGCTTTTTGGAGAAGTTACTAAAATTGTGCCTACCTAAACATAGAGAGACATCTCTTGCATGCATCCCCATCCCCCCAAACCACATTTCAGAAGCAGGGACCAAAGCTGACACTTACCTCACCGACTACTTCCCAAGTCCCCAGGAAATTGTAGCTCCTCCAAGGCTGCTTGTGGACAATAAATTACAGATCTGAGATATTTCAACTAGGAGGAGGTGGGGAGAAAAGGGTGAAATGAGCCTCAGGAGGTGCGAGGAATGCAAGGTCTCAGCTCAGCAGCTCGTACCAAGTGCAGTCTCACAGAGCTCCCCAGTGGTATTTATGCTCTCCAGGCAAAGAGGACAACCCTGGATGATCCTGGTTGCCAACGGGCCTGTAGAAATAATGAAAAGGAGGAGGGGAGGAAAAAAAAAAAGGGGGGGCTTAAAAAAAAAGGCACCACGAAAAGGAGGCAGAGGGCTGTCACTTGGGATCTCAGCAGTTTGAAGATAGTCATTGGGGCTCAGCAAATTCGGACCATCCTCCCAAAGTCTGTAACTCAACACCCGGGGAGGAGGAGGAGGTGGAGAAGGAGGAGGAGGAGGAGGAGTGCAGTCGATGAGGATATAAAAGGCTTTGCTTTGCTTTCCCCTGCACTCAGAGCTCGCAGCCCGGCGGGTTCCCGGGGGTGCGGGAGCATCCTCCCCGTCGCCAAACGGGGACCGCGACGCCTCGGTGAGGGGCTCCGGTGAGGAGGGAGGGGAAATTCAAGAAAGGGGATTTTCTGTGAGGGAATGAAGCCAGCGTCTCCTCTTGGCTGCCAAGAGAGCCATTTCCCTACGGGAACATCCCACAACGGGACACGCTGCTCCGGGGCTGACACAGCTGCATTGGACCGCATGGCAGAGCAGGGTCCCTACGGCAAAGCAGGGTCCCCAGGTCTGGCAGCGGGGCTGAGAGGGGGTCTACCCTCTGGAAAACCCCACAGCAGGCCCCTTTTTATCCCAGAGCTGTGCATTTGCTGGGAAGCAGGAGATTTATCACCCCTGCGGTTGTTCCCAAAGCCCTCCCAAGCCCTGACGTTCCCCACGGCTCAGCCCTGCCGCTCCGGCAGGACAGCAGGAGTTACAGGGAATAAGGAAAATAAAAAGTTAGTGAGTTGTCTGGGCAAGGCTCACCTCTTCCACTGCGCCGCTGATGCACGGAGATCTGTGCCTGCAGCTGCAATTCTCGATGCACTGTTGAAACGCGGTTTTATTCACCGTGAAAGGAAATGATTGAGCAAAAGACACACTGAAAGTTCCTGTTTTTATAAGTAAACAAACAGGAAAAAAAAAATAAATCATCAGTATCATCAGTAACAACGTGAGTCCATCAAAGCACGTCCGCTGCAGCAGCCACAGGATGCTGCGGTGCTGAGCTGGTCCAGCATCACCACCCTTGAGAGGTCCTTGGGGTCCCCATGAAACAGCACCACAGGGTGGGCACATCTGCCCCAGCCCAGGGTGTCCCCCTGCAGAGGGGACACCAGCGATGGCCCAGAACAGAGGCAGGGGAGCACCCATCTCCCAGTTTTCCACATCCGAGTGAAGACGCTATGATTTTCCCAGATTCACCATCTAGTCCTCTCTTCCAAGCTCTTGTGGAAACAAAAAACTCCTTAAATCCTTCTAAACAGTCAATATTTATTTCTTTGAGCAAAACTCCAACCAGTTTTATTTACTGTTTACAAGAAGCAAGTTTACAAGATCCTCTGTCCCTGGTTTGAGGTTTGTTCGAACCCAGCAGTGCTCAAAAAGCAGAATGACATTTATCAAACTTGCTCAGCAGCACAAAGCAGCAAATGTTGGCAGCAACGCCACTGAGCAAACACAACAAAGCCAGCTCCGAGATGTAGCTGCTGATTTAATCTCCTACACCACTTTTCTTGAGAATTTTTCAAGAAGGAGCAGATTCTCATCACTTGGGCAGCATCTTCAGCACCGTTTCTGGTCTGCATCTTTTAAACTGAGCTGGGATGCGGAGGAGCCAGTCCTCACCAGTCCATCCCCATCCTGCAGCCTCATCCAGCCACGATGCCCTTTCTGGCTGCTCGTCCTCGCTGCCCACATTCTCCCAGCTGTATTTACCAAGAGTTTCTATTTACCTCAAAACAAACTGCATATGTGAACCGACAGCACATGGTCCATCATTTGGACCTGGCACTTGGACAGCTGAGAGGGATTCAGGGCAATTTGAGCTCCCAAAAAGGCTCAGGTGCTGCCACCAACACAGGCAGCTCCAAGACCACACAGAACTGGGTTAACAGGAGGCTCTGCACTGCTTTGCTTTAAAAAAAAATCACTGTATCCTCCTTGGTTTTTTCTTGCTCTGGATCAATGAGTTCGCTGTATTTGCAGAAGGTTGATTTCATCAGCTGAAAGATGCTGCAGCCCCCAGTTTCCTGAGTTCCCCGAATAACGAGGGCCAACAGTGGTGAGCCCTGCGCGGGCTGCCACCCCGAAACCACACAGCTCCGCAGCCCTGACTCACGGCCCTCAGAAGGTGCTGCTCACTCCAAGTACCGGGAAGCTGAATTAACTCATTCTAAATCTCACGTCCTCACTGCCAAATGATTCCCAGATCGCAGAGAAATCCAGTGTTTTGTAATCTCCGCGAATGTTCCTATGGGAAATGAATCCCTGTAGGGTGGTCAGGGCTGCCTGACTTCTCCATCAACCCTGTTGCTTTACAAAGATGGGATATTTTATATTTATTCTTTAATAGGCAGCAGTACTGTACAGGTCACAGTGCACAGTTGTGCTTAGGGATGAGCACAGCCCGAAACGAGACCTTTTCTGCACCTCATTTTGTCTCGAGTCAGCAGTTTCAGGTCATACATTCAACCAAAGCCAAAACAATCAGAAGTTACTTTTAATCATTCAGCGTTATTACCCCCTTGATTATAACGTCTCCATTTCACGTGTGGTAAAAGCCACATAAAGCAGGCTGCGTATGTAAGTATATATTAGGAGAGAAGGCTTTTAATGGAATAGCCAATGAATTGGAAGAAAGAGAGATTTCAGGATGCCCTCCTAATTGAACAGGCAGACAGCATGTCTTCATTTTCAACTGAATTCCCCTTGATTTCCTACTCAAGCAGTGGCTCAGCAGTAACAGCCCCGAATGTGAGCAGGGGCAGAGGGAAGGACAGGGCAAGAGGCTCAAAGCTTACCCTGTTACCAGTAAGATTTACTCCCATATAGAACTTAATATTTGGCATTGTGAACCCCTATTTATTCTTTCTCGCCTCTTTCCTGTTCTGGGGCAGCCTGGACTGCGACCACCTGGGTTCAGCTGTGGCTTCTTCTCCTCCTTCTCATAATAAAGAGCATTTCCCCAATTGTTTGATATGCAAGGAAAAAAAACTCCTCACGAAAGTTCCCAAAGCCTCTGCTGTTCTGTCAAGTGACCAGCTAAAAAATTAAGCCAGTAAGACAAGGAAATAAGCAAACAAGCAGCGGATTCAGAAATTAACTGCTGAATTTTGGGGGGCACTGCTGACCACTCTAAGCACAAATGAGTCGTGAACTGAAAACTATAAAGCCCTACACCGTGTTATTGCAGCTCAACACATTTCCTGGTTACACCTGCAGTGAGAGATGCTGAAACACTTTGTTTTAATAATAAAGTAAGCGGTACAGATGTGCAATGTGAAACAGCTCAGAAACCTTGAGCCAACACACTCATCTGGGGAGACTTCACCCCGAAACACACAAGGTGAATCGCAGTCACAATATCCGTAGCTATTACGTCTGCTTAGTTGCTAATATAAATTCCTTCCAAAATCTTTTGGGTCATTAGAAACAGCCTGGAATAGACCTCCCAGTTGCATGAATCCCTGAAGAATTTGGGAACATCCACTGCATCTCAGAGAAACACTCTTCATTCCTGTTCCAAACAAGATTTAGGAGTACAATGATGAAGATAAACCCTCACCAACAGCTGCCCGAAGCCCTGGCAACGATTTTGGGAGCTGCTTTGGAGCTGTAGCATCAGGGATGTGGCACGGGCCACCACTGCCCTCTGCTGCAGCACGGCCCAGGACCGACGTTGTCTCAGGGGATACCATGGAAAACAGTGGTTTCTTAATTAAAAAAACTCAGCCGTTTGGATTCGCACACCCTAAGCTTCCAGTTTTGAAAACTTCAGGTCTCGATGTGCATTTCTTTAAAAAGCATTTGTTAAAACCTGGTTTAAACACCAGCAACCAACCACCGGATTCGTGTGCGCTGGAGGGAGGTTGGCTCGGGTGTTGGTGCAGGTTTTTTGCTCTTTTACATAATCACTCGCAGACAAAGCACCAACCAAAAGGCTGCAAAGCCCTCGTTTTGCAACAACAGGAGGAGTTTAATACAGCAAATAAAACTTGTGGTTGTGTGTTCACATCAGACTGTTGCCTCATACCTTTTACCCTTTTTCCTTTGAGTAATGCACTGCAGAAGACAGATTTTAGCAACAAGTGCATTCGTAATATCCTCAGTGAAAAAGCAAGAATTAATACCATCCGAACGACTTCCAACTCATACTGAGACGATTTCAACACTCGCGTTTTAAGCTGGCAATGACTCATTGCCATTTCTTTAAAATAATTAATAACACTTGTAACCTGTTCACGTCAAGTGAATCACAGTTGAATACACAGGCTTGGAGTGAACTGCACTTGTGCAGAAGGAGCTCCTCTCTTATCAGCTTCAACAGCAAACATGGTGTTCTTAGGGCCGAGCCTGTATTAGGTAAAACTAATTAGGCTATTGAACTGTAATGTACCTAGTGTAATATTAACCCATCACGTATGCAGCAGCTCTAAGCACACCTCAGGAGAAGCACAAACACAGCTAAATGAACCACCACTAGAATCTCATTAATTGTACACCAGTTCTTAACGTACATCTTATTACGCCTGCATTTTTCATATACCTGCATTACAAACCCATCCCACAACCGTTTGTCTTTAAAGAGTAAAAGCTTTTTGGAAGAAAACCCCTCTCTGTTAAGTATCCCGTTAGTGCAAGATTAGATCAACAACAAGGGGTGCAATTTGTGTCTACTAAACATACCCAACGCCTGACCCACAAACATGAACTTGTAGTTTGTGAGTACCATGGGTCAGAAGTCGCCAGCTGACCCTCTCGTCCAGTCAAAGCCAGAGTTAACTGCAAGGAGCCGATATCAAGTAATGTATTAATTTATCTGGAATATTCTGGTAAACCTACATTATCAGAAACGTACCTTTTCACAGCCCGCTGGAGACACACGTAAATACTCCACACAGCCACAAGAGGGGGAAGAAAATAAGTTAGTTAAGAAGAATTTCAAGAGTACAGAAAGCTGCTTTGCCGGGGTACAGACACAGGACGTGAATAATAACCAGTGCAGAGCAGCAATTTCAAAATCCGGTTTCTTTCCTATTTGGAACAACCCTCACTCCCCAGATTTCTAATTCAAAGCAGAACCAGTGTCTCACCACCACTGGCCCTGGGGTAATTCCCATCATGGGCAGCCCCGTGTTGGGAAACCCTCAGTAGCCCCAGCCCAGGGCTCCGTGCCCAGCTGAGGCTTTGCCCAGAACTGGCCAAAATCAAAACAAGCTTTGGACAGAAAATTGCTTCAGAGTTGGTGAAATGCCACCAAAATCAAGGACAGTGTCTCGGTGACAATTTTCAGACCAGAAAATACCAATAAAATTTGCTGATCAACAACAACAACAACAAAAACAACTGATGAAATACCATAAAATCTTCTCAGCATCAGGATTGCAGTAGTGAGATGAAGGTAACACTGCCTAAAAACTCAAGAAAGAGAAGATCTTCCCCTCTTGTGTAAATGAGCAATGCACAGGAGGGAAGGCCAATGTCACCGGGTATGTGCTGAAACCCATTAAACAGCGTTTACAGGGCCGTTTCATTTTCAAAAGCCATCACTGCTTTGCATCCAAGGCCAGCACCCAACTTCTGGCTATTCCAAGTAAACTGAATTTAGCAGTTTAAAGACATGCCAAAGAAATGTACTGCAATGCAGTACCTGTAAAATGGATGCAGCTAATTTTATTTCCACGTTATTATTATTAATAATAACAACTTTATTTGTTCTAAATGTCACCTTAAAAACATGACCAGTATTTGTCACGGTACATGCAGTTTAACCTTGCATTGATGATCTGTGTTAAAATCAGCTCTGTTCCACTGGCAACAACTGTTAATACTTCCACAACGCACTGAGCACCTAACACCACTAGCAGCAAATTAAGGCTTAAACAACGTATAGATTTTTCCATAATTTTCAGCAGCAGGGAGCTGACCAAGGAAATATTTGTACTCAATTTCTCCCTGAAAATGTCAACTAAGAGGAGACTATTTTAGCCCAAGGCAAAAAAAACCCCATCTACCTCCAAAAGAGCCGTGCAGGGGTTTTGCACAGGACGCAGAGGGATTCGATCCCCTCCTCTGGCCATGGGGTGCTGAGCCCTGGGACTGCTGTTTTAGGAAAAACAAAAGCGACACAAACACCTTAAACCAACTTTGTGACTTTTATTGATGGGCGACAACTTTATACTTCTAGATATCACTAAACTGTGTACAATTAGGAACTCAACATTATAGGAGAGCAGACAGCAAAATTAAACAAAGCGGACTGAAAGAAAGAATCAACCTTAATTATTTTGCCCATTGTTTTTAATTTCATGTACACAGAAGCGTAAATGCAGTTTGAAATTTCTTAATAGCAATAAAGTTACGATCACCCATCTATATAGACTAACATCTTAACTCCAAATACTTGATCTGCAATGTGTACTTAAGCAGTTTCTCGTCGCACAATTATTAAAATGTGTCTTCCTATCAGGAACCAGCAACTCTGCATCTTGTACGTTTGTACGTGTTTTGAAGCACACAGGACCATTTCCATCTCATACACATCGGCTCATAATTTTACCACTTATCAAAAAAACTATCGGGGAAGCAGAGAGCGCTTTTCATTATTGTTTTTTAATTTTTTTTTAATTTTTTTTTTTTTTTTACTTAAGTAAAGATAAAACATTTTCACAGAAATCTACAAGTTCTGTTGCTGGTGCAGGGTTTTCTTCTACTACGCAATTAGAAAGTGGGAATCAAATGCAAATCCCCTTTTATTATCTTAGGATTCAGCATTAATTCAGATTAATTCCTTTATTATCTTTTTTTGTATTTTTTTTTGTTTTGGTGATTCACGAGACTGAATCTTTCAAGCAAGTGACTTCATTCTGCAAAGTCAAAAGCCAACACAAACTATGTTGTGCACAAACCCAAGGTAGTTTCCTTTATCACTCTATCCCATAGCTGCAAGGGAAAAAAAAAAGAAAAAGAAAGGAAAAAACAAAAAAAAACCAAAATAAAAGAAAAATGATTCACTCAAAAGAGCATTTACAGGAGAAAATAAAAGAGTTAGTGATAGTTGGCATTCTACAAAGCAGGTATCTTGCACACACAGCGTAAGAGGGGGGGTTTCACAGCAGGTCGACCCGGCGGTAGTACAGGAGGTAGGCTGTGCGTTCGGCAGACGGCTTCACCACCTGGTACTGATTGATCACCTTGACTGCCTGGTCATCGATGCGTAACCAGCCGTTGAGACCGATTTGGAAGACGTCCGTAGTGTAATGGCCACCAGTCGCGCTGTTTCCGTGATGATAGACAACTGCAAAGAGAAATTCGTGATGCGCTTCTGCACCATACGGCAATAAACAGTGAGAGCAGTGTAGGGGAAAGGGACCTGGGG
>NW_010205160.1:78521-120435 GCF_000695765.1 Mesitornis unicolor | reverse complement strand
GGGCCAGGGCCAGGGCCAGGGCCAGGGCCACCCGCACCTGGCGCTGTGCTGGTCAGGGCCAGTACCAAAGAGAGAGAGGAAATGTCCTGCACCCCCCTTAAATACATGAATTCACAGGGGTGCTGATTGGCTTGGCCCTGGTCAGAGGTGGGTCTGACAAAGAAAAAGGGGGAGCTTTTCAGGTAGCTTCTTAAAGGGCCATCTCCATAGCCCTTCCCCGTTACCAAAGACACAACCAAAAACCCCTCACAGAAAACCCAATACAAAAGAACGTAGTCCTAGCTGGTCAGACACACTTTTTGTTCATTGTGCCCTGCACAGGATAACTGTGGGCTATTTAGAAGAGCAGTATTTGCCTGACACAATTTTTTTCTCTGAAAAGTAGACTTCTGTGATAATTCCGCACAGTATCATGAGCTGAGTATGCGCAGTTACTCATAGTCACTGCAGTTTCATAGTTCCCCCCAGCAGAATACTGTTAAATAAACAACGTTATTTGAGGAGCTGGCATTTCTCTCTTCCATGCTTCACCCAAAGTATATTCTTAGCTTTTCATTCACTGGTATTTTTGCTTTCCTGGAATCTGCTCTTTCTGCCTTCTGAAACTCAGAGTTGGGCAGACCTCTCATCCAAACAAAGCTGTGATAGTTTGGAGAGACCCGCTATTTCGCATGCATCAGCCGAAGTGGGGATTAACTAATCCGGGCACTGCAGTTGAGGTTATCATCCAGCACTTTACAAGCCATGGAAAACAGCAGGGTGTGAAATGGTACAATTTCCTTAGGCAGGGATGCAAGTGACACTGAGAATGCCAGCATGGCAGCAATATAAGATACTGTTTGCAGGAAAAGAAGACAAGTTTACTGAGTTTCTGCTGAATAGCTACAGGTGTGTCGATCCAGAGGTAGTTAAATGCAAGGGCTGGAAAAGTAAGCAGCACGTTCCAGCTGCTGCAGGCAGACACTGCTCGAGTTAATGTCTCCATCTCAGAACAGAGCTGGAACTGTCTCATGAAAACATCTACTCCAGCACAGAGTAGTAAATTTGTCACCAAGCCGGTTTGAGACCAAAGCAACCTGTTTGGTCAGGTGTATCTCAGAGTCTATATTTTCCAGAGCTGTCCTGAATCCAGGATTCCTCTAAGGAAGAGTAAATATTGGTCCTGCAGTTTTTGACAGAGAGTGGATTAGATGAACTTTCACTCTCCACTTTGGCCTTATGTTCTATGGTTAATTTCAATTTCTTAGATGAAATCTTTTTAAGATAAAAATGAGCATGGTCATACTTGGAAGGAGAAAAAAGCCAGGTTTGGTTTTTGGTTTGTTTTTGTTTGTTTGTTTTAAACTGGTCATTTTACAGGATGTGGCTACAGTTATTATCAGCCCCAAGTACATGAGTCAGGTGGTGGTATTATCAAGTTATTCCTTACTCCGTGTTTGTGTAACTTGTGTAAGGAAATGTGGCTGTCTTCACAGGCAGTGGAGCTCAACTCCAGAGCACATGGAAGAATGAAATTTGACAAAGGCTCACTGAAGTATCCTGAGTATTAGTGGGGTCGGTGTGGAAACCAAGACAGTAAAATAACAGTTGGAGAGTCAGAAATAAGAGGTATGCTTAGGAAAATGACAGAACAGTAAAAGGAGACCAGCAGTAAGGAATTGTCTGCTTTATTGAAAATACAGGAGAGATCAAAGACGTGTGGTTCTTTTTCAAATCTATTTCTTACGTAAATAGTACGATGCGTACCTTACGGCACAATCCAGTGAAGCAAGCAAGGACATAAATATTAGATGTGCTTAGGTGCAGGGATTTCAGTGACACAGATCTGTTGAAAATCCTGATCAGGAAAGCAATCTTATTCAAGACAGCACTAAACTGCACAGTTGGACCCCTTACAGCAGGAGTTTAAATTCATCTTTTATTCAGAAGAAAATGTCTTTAAATGTATCTCTTGATTGAGATCTAGGTTACAGGAACATACTGCTATAAAAACATAGCATTAGTGGAATTTTCCAAGTCCAAAAATAATTTAATGTCCAAATACTTATTTTATCTGATTTATGGCTTCACAGCCATGTCTAAGACTGTCCTGCCAAATAAAATTTTCTTTGCTGTGACAGGTATGCAGTTGTTCTTCAGGTATTTGGAATGATGTCTAACATATAAATTAGGCAGAAGTTTCCTTCTAGAAATATTCAGCTATATTTATATTTTTAAAGTGCAACTTCATTTTTTACATTTTAAGAGTGTAACTTCATTTTTTACAGTATCAGAGCCTAAACATATATATGATACGCTTCACAAAATCAAGGACCCAAATACATGTGAAAACTCTGTAGTGATATCATACAAAAGTGGGTTTTTTCTTAATATCATTCTGTAGTTAAACAATTTACCAATTTAATTCAATGAATATGTCTCAGGAAACCAATCAGACAAAAGAGGAACAGTGAATTTGCCCTCTGGTTCCCTTTAGACGGGTGTGTTCCTGACACCTATGTAGGAACACGTAATTCAAATAACATTTGCTTAAATTCCATTTAGTGAGGACCCATTGGCTGATACCAGTGAATGTTAGGGCACTTAATCAAACAGTAAATAGCCATTCGTGTCTAAGCATTGATCATTTAATGCACACATTGTCAGAAGAATTAAATAGATCATTATGTCCTTTTGTTCTTTCTTTTTACTTAGTGTAATATACTGTTGCTTTCTAAATTTCCTCGGACTCTTAAATAAAGAAAGATTTCTTCTCTTAATTTGGACAGCTGCTTAATTGGGGTGCTAAATCATCCTCAGGGATGTAATCAAAATGATCCTACTGTGTAACAATTTTCTGTTTTTCCTGCTTAGTTTAGAGCAGAAGGAACAGATTTATGTGATTGCAATCTGTCACGTTGCCTCAAAAATCAAGCATTGATCATTATAATATAGTTTTGAAACTGAAGATCTTCAGGTCCTTTGTAAATAGATTTAATTCAAAGTTCAAAATATCTGTTGTGGTAGGTATGGTTATAGCCCTTTCAATGTAGGAAAGTATGATGCACAAAAATTATTAGAAATACAGGATTTTATTTGCCCCATTCAAATCATAAACCAGAAGCAGAATCTGGAAAAAAAAAATCACTAAGTCTGACTTCCAATCCTGACTGTTAGGTACAGAAAATGCACCAAATAACTACCTAACTCTAGACCCTATTTATACAAATAATGGGATCCGTACACCAGCATTTTGATACATGATGGCAAGGTAGCAGCAGTGACTGTAAAGCTAAGGCTTCGTTCACACCCAGTGCACAGGAGGGGCCCAAGAGGAAAGCCCCAGACAGGGATCTCACCAGTACTCCCCTTCCCTGGCTGCTGGTCAGGCTCCTGGCGTTAACCCCGCAGTCACCAGTGGATACATTTGTTCTGGTTCTGGGTATTTCTGCTTGAAGCCAGTGAGGTGGAGGAGACCTTTATTGTAGAAGACTCTCAGGAAAAGACACCTGTACAGTTTCACCATTCAGTCACATGCTGTGATCACCAGTGTACACATCAATCGAATCAGATTTCCTATTTTTATTCTAAAAAGCAGCAATACCAGGGCAGGACTCCAGCCTAAAAACATATGCTAAGACGTCTCTACTCAGCAGGAGGGACTTCAGCTAATATTACCCCTTGGACTTAAGCCAAGCTGCTAATTTAAGTGCTCAGTGTATGAGAAAGTTCCTGTAGTGACACTCTGCAGAAGAGTGACTTAGCTTAGAAATGGTGCAGAGTGACATGGAAGTTCACGCAAGCCGGCTGGCTCCTGGGCACTGCAGCATCCTCCTGGAAATGACCTGCCCATGCTCACTGAGAGCTTTTCTCCTGCAAATAAGCAAATTTCTCAATACACCCTCAATTTCCACTGTATAATAGCATTAATGACCTTGACAGAAAGCATTTCCAAGGGATTAATAACCTTTTTAGGTTTAATGACTTGAGGCAATGCCTCAGGCCATCAGCTCCTCCAAGCTGCTCATTAAATCCTTAGGGACACAGTCTGCTTCAATCACTCCTGCTTAAGTATTTGCTCAGTGTCACCTAATAACAATATTCTCCCTGAAGTATTTCCTCTACAGAGGCCCTGGTGTTGGAAATGTGTTTGTCCTTAAGGCTTTTGGGGGAAGAACTCATTGTTAATTTTTTTAGGTGACTGTGTATTACAAGTCAAAGCATTGACTCAGGCTGTCACTGAGTTTCTGCTGTGACGAAAATAATAAAAATGAGACAGTTCAGTTAATAAATTGCACCTTGAAATATAAACTATTTGGTTTAGTAGCCTCCCTCCATCCTAAAACTGGTGGTTCAGCCAGAGGTGATTTATTTGAGAGGTGATACAGTTCAGGTTATCACCTCCTAGCAAACAGCAGCTTCATACCAGCTCTAAAGGATAACCCAAATTCAGGTATGTGCTGAAGGAACAATGCGATAGAGAGCACATCTGCCTGTTGGAGGAGAAATGCCATTGCTAGGCCAATTTCTTACCAATGAAGTCATAAGTAAAATTTGATGTATTGTCCTATGTTATGGTACATACTTGTGAAGGGTGAACTTCTTTTTCTGATAATTTTTCATTGAAGAGAACATTCTTCCCACATCCAGATGGCATCAAGTACAATTGGATCTTAGTTAAATCTGCTGCTGTGATGTTGCATCATGTTCCCTGTTTGTGTAATAGTATGGCGTTGCATGCCAAAGAGGCATGGCACAAACAAGTTGCTATTAGAAGTTGCTTCCCATAGTTTCTAAACTGAAAGAGAAGAAAATCAACAACAGTTGTAGGAAACTGCTACAGCGAGCATGGTGCAGTTACATGTTTACAAATCAGTTGTATCGTCTTCACACCAATTGTAAGAATCCTCTGCTGAGGCTTTGCCAGCATCACGGTCACACAGTGGTCGCTGTTGTGCACTGAGCAACCAGTGAAGTTGGTACGTCTGTGGAGAGCTGGGAACAGTGCTCTCGGGGTGCTGGGAAGAGGAGAGCTGGAAAGACCTGCCCTCAACCTGACCTTAGCTTAGAACTAGCTACGCTGTGCTTTGAGCTAACATCGTTGTCCAGAGACAGCCCACATTTTTTTTAAAAGCTTTTTTTTTCTGGCAAATTCTAAAAAATAGAAGTACTTGGAGTTGTTTATAGGCTTAAGATACTTAAAGAAAACCTGAATACCAAGAATGTATAGTATTGACTGCAGGGGAAATCTTGATAAGTGCGGCTTAGTTATGGTATTTGAGATGTACATATATCCTATGGAAAGCGGGAGGTGAATAGATGACTAAGACACAGATGGGGTGAACAACTCCTTGCTTATGTTTGAGATTAGTGGATTCTGAGGTCAAGTAACTGTAATTCAATGACATGCTTTATGTGGGAAATACATGGTGTTTGTGGTGAACACTGAGCACCTACACAGGAAAGTTCCTACAAAAATCTCAAATCCTTTTGCAAACATGGATACAGATCATTTACACCCTCACTACAAATGGAGAAAATCAAGTGCAAATAGGTGAAATTATGGACCTTAAGTCACACAGTCCATTAACAGAAGGTGCCTCAAAGAATTTGTATCATCTCCCTAGAAGTGTCTCTGGCTTTATATTCCTGTTCATCCCAGATTCTCTGCATAGTCCCTAGTGAAGAATAAGCATTTTCTGGGCACAAGCCATTTTACTTCTTTTAGACATTAACTTTAGAATAAGAAAAATATTTTCACAGAAGTGCCTCTTTCTCTCCATAGCCTTCAGGTGCACCTGGGATGAATATTTCCAGTGCAGTTGCACATAGGTGAGATGATTCCCACCCTTTATGTCCAGAAATCCCCATGTATGTAAATAAATATTCTACATGGATGACAAAATGGCTGCTGTGAAGACAGGACAACTAGATATTTTGAGCATATGCTTTATGCTAATGTTCTGATATGCCTGGTTTATAAAACCATCCCCTCTGCTGAGACCCTTAGCATTGTGTGGAACAAGCAGGTCTGCTGCTGACCCAGCCTTAGCTCTGATTCTCCTAGCTGCTGTTGGCTTGAGACAAGCATACAGCATCGTTCCCATGTAGATTTTAGGTGTAGGACTACACTTCTGGTTGGAATTTCCTTTCTAAAGTCTACTGAGAATTCAAATGAGAGTCAGATGAGTTTTTTCCTCTTCGTTTAGAAGAAAAATGCAAAACATCATGAGAAACTTTTAAACTCCAGCACACCCTGAAAGTCCTCACCACAATAACATTTTCCTGAAAAAGTTATTTCCAGGGGGATTAGAGCTTGCAGGTGATAAGCATTCATTATGTGTTTCTACCGCTGATGAGGAAAGGCCAGATTGGAAAACAATGAGTGAAGGAAATGCTTTGAAATATATTCAACAAATAATAGCTTTGTAGGCTGAGTTTTGAGGCTACTTTTAGCAGTTGGCTTTGGCTTGGAATTGCAGAAAGATTAATGAAAGCCCCAGTTCTGTTCCCAAAATCAGAGTCAGCCAATGGAGCATCACAGTTACAATTTTTACCTTTTGGCAGTGTTGCCTTCCCTGCACATCCTCCAGTGCAGGTAAACAGGTGGAGCCCAGGCTGTTTGGGTTATTGTTTATCTTTAGAGGTGAAGCTCTACCAGAAAATAAGGAACTGTAATTTTCAGTACACCAGTGTGATTCCTTAGTAGTAAGTGAGCTTTCAGAGCATAATGCAGTGGCAACAGGATACCATGGGTCCTGGGTTTCTAACTACTATTACAGTGTAAAAACATACTGCAAAATACAGCCTATCTCCTAAATCAAAATACCTTTATCATGCGTTCAGTTTTAACCACTAGTTTCAGAGCAACATGTGGGATGTTAAGATGGTTATTTAAAATCTTTAACTTACATGTTGCTAAGATTGCATTGTCAGATTTGGGCTTCTCCTTTTGAAAACTGAGCCAGGCATTTTTACAGTGAGATCTGTAGGAGAGACTTTCTTTTGCAGGCAACTGCCTGCTTTCTGCTTCTGTTTCTGTCTGGAGAACAACTTATCTCATCATACTTCTGGCATATCTGAGGCTAGACCCTGCCAAAATCTGAAAGTGAAATAAACCATCAAAAATGTCAGATTCTTAGAAGTGCAGACCAAGGTCAAGTCTAGAAAAAGGCTAGACTTGGAAAATAAAGTACTTTGCCTTTTCCTTCAAAGCATACACAACTAATTTTCAATCTTTGTGTTTATCTGTATATCCCATTACTGTAGCACTGGACAGCCAAAATTGGCCCATGTCCTCAGCACATACATTCATTCTCCTGGCTTTAAGGGGACATAAAGCCAGAGCAGCTCCTGCTCCTCGCGGAGCACATCTGGAGACAGGGAAGGGCCCTGAGCTGATCCTGGAGGCAGCACAGCAACCATTGGGGAACTTCCAGCTGGAGCAGGTCCAGGTGGCCTTGTGCACCTGAGGACGGTTCCCACCTCACACTGGCAGGGACGTCCAAAGGAGGGAGGTGTCCTCACACACTCCTTCTGGGCAAGGCCAGCTGCTGTTGTTCAGGGACTTATTTTCCCGAAGACCAAATGGAGATTTTGCTCAACAAATTTAACCTCAGGCCCCAAGATTTTTAATATCAGCCATCTCTCATCTCTTCTTTAAACAGGGTATTTTATTGCCTTGCGGAATTACAGTACAAGGCACGCTGCCTTCCATCTCCTTAATCCTCTGTAAATTTACTTCTAACAGCTACTGCCAAAATACAGTATGGCACTCATACAGCACACACTTCTTCTTTGGTGAGCACAAAGTGGCTTCTGTTCAGAGAGAATATGTTGCAAACCCATGAGTGACACACTGTGAGTGCTGAAGATTATGAAACATATTCTGAAACTGAGCAAGCCATAAACACTTCATTTTTCAGAAATAGTCACATAACTTCTGTCTTTCGGCTTGGCAAAGGTATGCACGCAGACCTTGGTGCATCCACGTAGCACATGTTGAACAAGCACCAAGTGCTGAAACAGCAGCATGCAGCAGAGTTCAGAGGAAATATTTCAAGTATGCACTTCAACACTCTCCTTGTTTTTTATAAAAAACCCCATAATTTTTATTTGTTTATTTTTACTTCACTAGCCTCTCTCTTGGACTAAACTGACCTCAAACTGTAGCACGGAGTTATATTCATTGATCTGGTGAATGCTCTCTAAATGATCAGGAATCAGGTCATGGCTTAGGACAACTCATAACTCCAAGTGGGAAGTATTTGCTGGAAGGGCAAGTGTTTTGTGTCTGTCTATGGAGGGATGCTCCTGTGAAATAAGTAAGTCTAGAGATTAGCCGAGGGCTAGACCAAATCCTTAATAGAACCAAAAATGCTGCTGTTTGATATGCAGGCCAGCTGATTGTTGAGTCGCAAAGGAAAGAAGAGCACCTCATGTAAGGCAGCCGTGTGGTCCGCATGAAATTGGAGCATATGTTTTTTTACCATAGTACCCACTTTAGCATATCAAGTCTCTCAATTTGCCTTCTAAGGAAGGGAAAACATTTCTTCCCTTTTTTGTTTCAAGTGTAAGTGTTAAGTGATGTGTCTCATTTCCCACCAAAAGTCTGAGCAAGGAATTAGTCATTTACTTTCCAAATATCTATCTAGTAGCACTGCCTAGTGAGCAAACCATCTTTGCCCACAGTCAGGCAAATAATGATTCAGACGAGTGGGAATGTGCTCTCCAGCAATCAGAGCAAAGGGACTCCGTCTGTGAGATGGCAACGAAAACTCTCCAACTCATTTCACATCACCATCAGAAGATTAAGAAATAGTTGAAATTCAGCCAGCAAGTTAAAAAGCACCAGGGTCTGTATTTCACTGACATTTGCAGAGCCGACCCTTCTGTATTCCCTCCTGATATCCCACTGGAGACATTGAGATGCAAACAGGAGGTTTGTGCTTTGGTAGCTTTGGTGTCTCCCACTGTCTACCCCACAGACGCAGTTCCCTGCACCAGCAGGGAGCAGGCACTGGTAGGTCTCCAGCCTTCCTGTTGTCTTCCCCCAGTGTAATATATGCCACATAGCTGAAGGGCAGGCTCCAGCTTTATAAAGTGACAACTGCAAACATCTAACTTACCTATACTCTTTCATGCTCTTTGATAAAAGAGAAATTTATGTCTTTCCTGCTTGTAGCTAAAAATAACAGTAAAAAAAGTGTAGAGTGTTCTCAGTCCTGGGTGGTGCACTAATTATTTCTTTGCTAATTCTTCTTTATTGCTGACAATGATTATTGCTGAGTAATTACAGGGTTCTTATGAATTTGGCTTCCAATTGCTCTGTGGTGTAACAAGGGTAAAGAAATGAGAAGTGTCAGTACTATGGATACCCAGTGTTGTTTCTGCGATAGCGGAATTTTGCATTATAGGGAACAGTTACATTGCACAGTGGTTTTAATAGCTGGAAACAGACCTAGGTGAGCTGCAGAATGGAAAACCAGTATTTTCACTACATTAAAGGCTTTTCTTTACTTGAAGAAGCACATAAAACCCCCAAGGCCTTCTATAAATAATGTATGGAAAGGAAACTAGATACTTCAGCCAAAACACTAAAAATAATAACTATACCAACATAGCCAAGTTGTCTGTTCCTGCCTCCCTCCAATATGAGTGGATAAATGTTTACGTACACATGTAGGAATTGCTTTATGTATGTTGCTGTGTAGCCGTATGGACTGCAGCTTTCATTGCAAAGAGGACTGAACAAAAGAAAATGGTGATTTGCATGAAAAAAAAACCTGGAAGTATTGTAGTTCAGATATCTAGAACTTTTCAGTTCATTGGTAAAACTGTTTGCTCTGTAATCTTCCCTTGGGGTTTTTGGAGTGCACTTGGATGTGTATGTGCCAAAGTGTACAGAAGATGTCTGCATCCACCTGGTAGTAGAAGGTAGGATTGGGTGAATCAGAATTAAAGGTGCTTGAGGAGGCACATGAGAGTTAAATACTTCAAGCATCTTCAAAGATCTGCAACATACCAGTTAGGAAATTTAAATAACCTTAAAATTACACAGAATCACAGAATCACACAGAATCACAGAACATTAGGGATTGGAAGGGACCTCAAAAGATCATCTAGTGCAATCCTCCTGCCGGAGCAGGAACACCTAGATGAGGTTGCACAGGAAGGTGTCCAGGTGGGTTTTGAATGTCTCCAGAGAAGGAGACTCCACAACCTCTCTGGGCAGCCTTTGAGTTCACCACTTTGATATTGAAAGTTATCTGTATCTATTCACTAAAATTAAACAAAATTTCTGTCATGAGATGGATGATGGAAACTGTCTGAACAGCTGTCTGAACAGTAGCTCCACTGCTACTGTAAAAAAGAACCTTTAATTTGACTTTCCCACATTTAGTACTGTTTTTGTGTTGGAGAGAATTGTTTGGAATGCACTTTTGTAAAAAAACGGGTGCCTTTGTGAAGACAGAGTGAGAAAATATTTTCTTTTTTTAGTAAGTGAGTAATTGTTTCCTTTAATCTCTTTGTTTTTCTCATGACTCTATAAAGATCAGCATACAGCCATGTAATTAGTGGCTCTGGACTAGATCACACTGAAATACACACTATTGTGACTCCACTGTTTTTATAGCACTGCGCAGTCAAAGCAAAAAAAAAATTAGTTCACAGTAACATCTTTGTGTAAGTATATGCTATTTCTTCAATCTCTGAAATAATTTTTTTAAGTCGCAAAACCATTGAACAATGGAGGTTGTCTGGTCCAACCCCTGCTCATAGCAGAGCCAGCTTATCACATCACATCTGTCATGGACATAGGATTAGTCCAACTCCAAAAAGGAAGATGGACCAAGTTCAGAATATCCAGTTAAAGAAAATGAAATTTGTGCTTCATATTAATTTACTAATTTTTCATTTCTTCATACAGTCATAAGAAGACATTCAGGCAGCTCTTGTTATTCTTGTAGTAAATAGTAGCTGGAAAAAAAAGTCAAACGGATATGGATGTTTGATGTTTAAACCTCTCAGAAATAATAATAAAAAAATAGATACCCATGAATTATGTTAACCTTCATTTTATAAACTATTTTTCTCTAGATTGTCGAGGTATGGTGAAGGGCCCAATATGCTGACCAAACCCATCCCACAGGGAGCTCTGCTGCCTCCCTGGGACAGAGACACTACTAGGAAACTCCCTGGTCTGGTGCAGCCCTCTGACTGTTACCCACTATTGGTTGTAGAGGTTGGCAGTGATGAGGATGTGGAGAGAAGTCCAAAAGCAATCAAAAGGGACCTCAGGGCATGGGGGCAATTGGTTGAAAGATTAGGAGCACAGGCAGTGTTTTCCTCAATCCCTTCAATGGCAGGGAAGAATACTGAAAGGTACAGGAAAACACACTTGTTTAACACATGACTCAGGGGCTGGTGCCATTGGTGGAATTTTGGGGTTTTTTTTATCACGGGGAGGTTTAAAGGGTGCCAGGCCTTCTAGTGACAGTTGGAGTTCAGTTATCTCAAAGCGGGAAAAGGATTCTTGCTCATGAGTTGGCCAGGCTCATTGAGAGCGCTTTAAAGTATTTTCGAAAGGGGACAGAATATAATCAGGCTCACCAGAGATAAGCCTAGGAGTGGCATGCCAATTTTGGGGGTTAGATCGATAGCCCAACTCAAGTGCATCTACACCAATGCATGCAGCATGGGCAACAAACAGGAGGAGCTGGAAGGATTGTGCAGCAGGGTAGCTATGGCTGATCTCCTCCTATGCCCAGGTGACCTGCATAGTGGATGAGGGAAAGACTGTGGATGTTGTATACCTGAGACTGTGGATTTTGTCTACCTGGGCATTAGGAAAGCCTTTGACACTGTCTTCTACAGCATTCTCCTAGAGAAGCTGATTGCTCATGACTTAGACAGTTGTATTCTTCGCTGGGTAAAAAACTGGTTGCCAGTCACAAGTGGTATTCTCCAGGTCTCAGTTTTGGGGCTAGCCTTGGTTAACATCTTTATCAATGATCTGGATGAGGAAATTGATCGACTGCTCCTTCAGTAAGTTTGTAGACAACACCAAATCGAACAGGACTGTTGATTTGCTTAAGGGCAGGAAGTCTCTTCAGAGGGACCTAGACAGGCTGGATCGATGGGCTGAGGCCAATTGTATGAGGGTTTAACAAGACCAAGTGCCAGGTCCTGCACTTGGGTCACAGCAACCCCATGCAGCACTACAGGCCTGAGGAGGAGTGGCTGGAAAGCAGCCTGGAAAAGGACTTGGGAGTGTTGGTTGACAGCAACTGAACATGAACCAGCAGTGTGCCCAGGTGGCCAAGAAGGCCAAAAGCATCCTGGCCTGTTTCAGCAATAGTGTGGCCAGCAGGACCCCAGTACTCAGCACTGGTGAGGCTGCACCTCAAATACTGTGTTCAGTTTTGGGCCCCTCACTACAGGAAGGACATTCTGATGCTGGATTGTGTCCAGAGGAGGGCAGTGAAGTTGATGAAGGGTCTGGAGCACAAGCTTTATGAGGAGCGGCTGAGGGAATTGGGGTTGTTTAGCCTGGAGAAGAGAAGGCTGAGGGGAGACCTGAATTACTCTCTATAACTACCTGAAAGGAGGTTGTAGCAAGGTGGCTGTGGTCTCTTCTCCCAAATAACAAATGACAGAAGAAGAGAAGGTTTAGATTGGATATTAGGAAAAATTTCTTTACTATAAGAGAGGTTGAGCATTGGAACAGGCTGCCCAGGGAAGTGGTGGAGTCACCGTCCCTGAAGGTGTTCAAAAAACATGTAGATGTGCCACATCAGGACATGGTTTAGAGGGCATGGTGGTGTTGGGTTAATAGTTGGACTTGAGGATCTTAGAGGTCTTTTCCAACCGCAGTGATTCTATGAATCATTAATAATGTTGCTATACTTTAATGATAATGATTACAATGTAATTGTGAATCAGAAAATGTCATCTGAGTGTGTAGGTACAGCTCTTGCCTTTACTTTCAGGATAATGTCAGCCCTCCTGTTACTGGACTATAGGTAAATGACAACTTCTTCCAGACCATGTGAACAACTGCCATTCTGCTGTTTGGGGGTTTAGTTTTTTCAGAAGTACACAGGGTGTCTTTCTCAATAGGCCCTTTCATGGAAAGAGCTAATAAGGAAACAGTGGGATCTAAAGGCAGATCTCCTTGATAACAGCAGGTAATACTGATAACAGCAGGTGGGAGCTCAGCACTCTGCATTACATTCACTGTGCACAAGCCATGGATTCGGACCTCTGTCCTAACTATTTGAGCTCTTCTCTATGTGCTGTGTCTTATCTATGTTTCTTTTACTACAAATTACACATCTCACACAAAACTCCGAAAGAAAGTGCTTTAATCTTAGTTTATGATAAACAAGAGCTGAGAAGTCTTTTTTATTAATACATCAAAGTATTATCTCCAAGGGGAGTTAGTTTTGTATTGATGTTCAGCGTTTAATATAAATTCACAGCATGAAGACCACCTCGGATGGGTAGAGATTCTCTGATGTGTGTCTTATTGCCCACATGTAATCTGAACATCTACAGCACATGAAGGGTATAATCAAAGAATAATTAATACGGTGATAAGGAATTACGTTTTGTTCTACTTATCTGCATAATTCAGAGAGAAAGTTTACGATGACAACATCTATTTTGGGGGTATTGTTTACATTTTCATTCAGATTATAACATGGAGCATTCTGCTGCATTCCATAGTGCCTTTCATCTGACAAGCCCCTATTACTGTCTGACCAATTAGCTTCAGTACCTCACACATGCAAACCACATTGGGTATTGTGGAAAAACTAAGGGAGGCATTGAAGTTTAAAACATGACCTCTGGTTTAGGATGCTGAGCTTGAAAACTCTGACTTCCAGAGACATTAAATCTCTGTCTTTAATTGGAGTTATGAGTACCCATGAGAGATGAAACAAATGCTCAGACCGACACTATGTCCTCTTTGGAGCCCTCTGAATGTCAGGCCACCCCAGAGACCTTGTGCATCTTGTATGCTGCTTGAATTCAAGCTGTCTGCAAATATCCCCTAGCCTTGCAAGAGATGACATTTTTCAAAACCTTGCAAGGATGGAGGGTAGCTGCAAGCTGCATGTAGTCGGGTCTGTCTGCTGCATCCAAATTCAAACCAGATCTCAAGGGCAAAGCACCAGACAAAACACCTTGTGCAATTTATGTGCACTGAAAAAACTTGTGCACAAATTGCAGAATTTACTGCTACTGTACTTAAAAGTATTAGCAATCTAATAAAAGAGATAGTTTAGGTACAAAGGTAACGCTATAGTTCCACATATAAAGTTATGGCAAGTTTCCAATAACAGTACAGTTGGAATTGACAAATGTCTACTTCCTAATAGCTACACCTCTACCTGGTGTTATGCTTAACTTTCCTATGACTCTCTGGGTCCTAAAATAAATAGTGCTAGTCTACTTCACGAAGAAAAGGAGTCTAGAGGAGCTTACGGCAAACCTTCATCAGAAATTCTCCACTAGGAGTAGTATCATGTTGCTGGTGGAGAATATTTTCGTCCTTACCATTGGGTCCGCTTAGGGTTATTTTTACACATTTCCTGAAATAGTCACAGAATGGGAGAGGTAGGAAGGCATCTCTGGAGGTCATCTTGTCCAATTTCCCTGCTCAAGCAAGGCCATCTACAGCTGGCTTCCTAGGACCATGTCCAGATGGCTTTTAATATCTCCAAGGACAGAGACTTCACCATTTCCCTGAGTAACATGTGCCAAGTGCTCAGTCACCCTCACAGTAGTGTTTCCTTATGTTCAGACGAATCCTCCTGTGTTTCAGTTTGTTCCCATTGCCTCTGATCCTGTCACTGAGCACCACTGAGAAGATCCTGGCTCTGCCCTCTTTGAACCCTCCCTTCAGATATTTATACACACTGATGAGTTCCCCCTGAGACTTTTCTTCCTCAGGCTGAACAGTCCCAGCTCTGTCAGCCTCTCCTCATCTGTCAGATGCTCCAATCCCTCAATCATCTTTCTAGCCCTGTGCTAGACTGGCTCAAGTAGATCTGTATGTTCCTTTTACCAGGGAGCCCAGGACTGGACCCAGCACACCAGATGTGGCCTCACCAGTGCCGAGAAGAGGGGAAGTATCCCCTCCCTTGACCTTCCGGCAACACTCCTAATGCAGCTCAGTGTGCTGTCTGCCTTCCTTGCCAGAAGGGCACATTGCTGGCCTCATGCTCAAGTTGGTGTCCACCAGTCCCCCAGATCCCTTTCTGCAAAGCTGCTTTGCAGCCTGTGGGCCACTCACTTGCTCTTTCACTCTTCAAAAATAGTGAACCAACAGGAGGTATCTAACATGAATATGTAACATGAACATATAACATGAATAGGTACATGTAGGTGCAATGTTTCAATGACTACTTATTGTTAAATATCTATTAGCTATGAAAGTATCAATGGTACACTGTGAAAATTGCTCTATAGCAAATCTGGTTGTCCAGTGAGCATACACTTGAAGGTTTACTTAACACCAGCTGGACTCAACATTTCACTTCTAAATTTGAGCTCAGCAGCTGTTTTGGTCTTCAGGCCACTCTTTGGTCCACGCTATGTAGAAATTTAGATGCCGTCTGTATCTCTTAACTTGGAAACCCAAAAGCAGAAACTCATAAAATGAGAGTCTGTTTTCAAAATTTGGCCCATAGTGACTCCATGAGTTACCAGAAGTTTTGGACTAGATCCCAAGGGATGGGATTGTTATCCCTTCTCTACCTATTTGATAATGTTCCTTCCACATTTACAATACAATATATTTTATATTAGCGTCCTCAAAGACTCACATTTTCCATACCTTTATCCAAACACATTTTTCAGCAGACATACAGTGCTCATGTATCAAAGCCCTGCTAATTCTCAAGTCAGTGATGCTCAGCTTTTGAATGGCAGTCCGAATGGGTGGGAAGAGCAGCGTGGTACTGAAAAAGGGGTGGGTGGCACTCTGTCCTGTGAGTATCTGCTGAGCCAAGACTCATTGGGGGCTGCCAGAAGGCAAGAAAAGGACTATAAATCCTAATGGAGAAAGGGAGGATGCGAAGGGGACCAAGCTCTTAATCACTTCTGCTCATTAGCAATACCAGAGTATTTTTCCTAAGACTAAAGGGAGGAGAGCCTGGTGTCCTTGTCAGCTCCCTATATATATATATATATTATTTGAATTTTATCTGTCTCATAAATCCTGTTAGTAGTTTCAGCTGGATAAAGTATTCTCCTTGTTTCTCGTCATAAATTGCTGCAGCATTTCTTTATGCAGCTGCTACATTTCATCCTAATGCAGCTGCATTTCACCCAGGGATGAAGTGATCCCTATATATAACTTTCGCATCAGTTTTTATAACCATTTAAAGTGCCTCAAGATGAGATGTGGGATGCAAGCTATTGTTTTATTAGTGTCATCACAAAGTGCTGCATTCTACAAATCAATTGTAAGCTAAGAAGAAAAGTAGTTTTTAATGCTACTTGAAGATAGGGAGAGATTTTGGAGGTTAGGAAGGATTTAAAATCCTGGTTTAGGAATTTAAAAGGAAGATGACAAGAAAAGGAAATAAATTGGCATGGAGTAAGGTTGTATAAATTGAATGGACATGTGGGACAGTGGGTAGCAAAAATTTCAGAGAAATGAATGGCAGAGAGTTAGTTTTAAGTGACTTCAGAATGGGAGACACAGAAAGAAAAGGAGAAAGGGAAACCAGCAGTAAATAGAAATTATAATGATGATAAGCAGCAACCAAATACCTGGAGAGGACGCTCAAAGGAAGACCTGAATCTCTTAGGTTTATCACGTAAGTGAACCTTCCTTATAATGTGGATGTGACCCTTCAGCATGAGTTGGTGCTATTAAATGTCTTTGCTGTGTTATTAATGTTATGCCTGAGACTTTCAAATGTTAAGACACTTGGTGTCCAAAGTATTGCATTTTCATATTTAGGTACCTGATTGTGCTGAACACCCTGTACCTCTGCAGAGGGAGTTACTTGGAAGTCACATAATGGGATAATTCCCTGCGGAACTGATTTTATACTAAAAACTCTAAAGGACAGTGATGGCTGGCTGGAAGGTTGCCTAATTACTCTAAATTGGGAGTCCTTCGGGTTATTTCTTCTTCCTGAGGTCTTTATGGGTCCCTGTGTCCGTCTCTGCTGACTTGTTGTGCTGGCTGTGTCAATGGCCCCTGCAAGTCACCTCTCGGCTTGAAGAGCTCATGGAGCGTAGCACACTGTAGAAAGGTCTCTCCTACCCCTCAGTCTGTTAGTGTCCTCCCTCCTGTTGCGATGCTATTTGCAGAGCTGCCTTCACGTTACCAGCATGAGTGAAACCATTGTGCTGTGTACCTAGCTCTGATGAGATCTAGATGTAAAAAACTGTTAATACAGGTACAGCATTCCCAGACCTTTAAAGTTTTTTTAGGAAAGGAATTCAGCATAATCCTTTCACCCAAAGGGGACTTCAGTTCCTAACTCCTTGCTGGAATAGCACACTTTTCTTTTTGGGAAATGCAGCCTTGCTCAGGATAAAAGTCTGATGAGAAGTCTCCCAGCTGGGCTGTGCAGAATTTGGTTGTGGTAGGGAACAAAACAATTGTCATAGTGGTTGAAAGAAACATTTTATATAGTCCTAGACTAAATCTTAGCAATAGAAATGTCAGTAGCTCAGAAGGAAAAGCTGTTTAAAGGGTCATCTACCTGGAAAAAAATAATCCCATAACGCTGCCTTTAGTTTGGTTTCATTTTTTCCATTCTTGAGAATCCTTTTCCAAATCTGTGGTGGTAGCAGTGAGTAGTCAGATAAGACTCTAGCTCAGTTTTAAGCCCACTCATCTCCTGAGTCCAGTGTTCTTTGGCAATGAATTCCATAGATTGCTTTAAAAAAATACTTTATCAGTTCAGATTGCCTTCTTTCTTTTTCGTTCCTCCCTTTTCATTAATCTCCTTGTCCTTGTGCTACAAGGTAGAGTGAATAAAAGTTCCCAATTTCCTATTCTTGTATTACCCCTGATTTTGTACCCTTTTATCATATCCTGTCCTTATCCATCTGCTCTCCAAGGTAAACAGTCCCAGTCTTGTAATCTCTCAGCATATGAGATTCTTTTTCATGTCCATAAATAATCACGCTTCTCACTTTCAACCTTTCGAAGAAGTCAGAGCATGAATGGACATCATCTGACTATTATTCACCAACTGTAAAGAATTACACAGAAAGAAACTATTCATGAGCTTGTAAGGATCTTTTTCTACTGACAGTTGAATTATATTCAGCCACAGTAGTTTAAAAGGTCCATATTTTATTATATTATTACTGGTACCACAGTATTCTGCAAAAGCTTAAGGTCTATTAAAATAACACTTTGACAGCTTTATTTGTTCCTTGCTTGCAAAACATAACCTTGTCTCTAATAGTAATTATATGGCATGATATAAAATAATTTCAATGAAATTCCACTTTTGAAAACCTTATTATGAGGATTTATTGAAGAGTATGCACCATAGTGTAGTAAAATAATATAAATCCACTGTATGCTTATGTTTTATTTTATTTAGGGCATATTGGTACTATAAATGGTAATTTTACGGGTGCATGGTACAATTACTTTTGTGTTATTATTGGAATTCTTCTGGAAAAGTCCTAAAGAGTGGAAAGGAATGGGGTAAAGCATCAGACCTCTACCTAGAAGCATTCCTTCAAATAGAGTTCTCAGGATATTATGCTAAAAGCCTAAATAATTTCAGAGACACCAATATCCTTTGCACAAAATTTTATACCATCCTATAAATGAAACTTCAGATTTTTCCCTTTTAAAGAATTCTGGTGGGTACAATGCAACATCAAAATGTTACAGAAAACTGTATCTGTCTTTATTAAATTGCTTGGGACCTTTTCCGTGGGGAATATGAGAAGCTTTGTATTTTTCCATGATCTACACCAGCCTGCTTGCAGTACTGAAGAGAGGTGATAAGCTAGTAGTTAAGGTATTAACCTGCTCTTTGCAAGCTATAGATGTGAGCTTCTGTTTTGCTGTGAATTTCCTGTGTGACTTTGGAAAGTCACCTTTTCTCAAAATATTTTCCTGTTCCTTACAATTAAGCAGCTCTACCAGACTGTAGTCTAATTTCTTAGCCTTGAAGTGGCTTTGCAAATGCCATTCAATGGAATGACAATGGTGTGATGGGTTTAGGTATCTAAGAACTTCAGAAATCTGGGATTTTATCTGTCCACACTTCTAAGGGTACTGGTAACTGAAGAGTTACATAGCCATATTTTTATGTGCAGTTAAAGGAGTCAGGCACCTATTTCCCACAGATTTTGTCTCTAACCTGCTTTTGTACTTTGGAGTGCTTTAAATACTCATTTGTAAAATAAGAGTTATATGGATAAATATCACAGAATCATAGAATGGTTTGGGTTGGAAGGGACCTTAAAGCTCATCCAGTTCAATCCCTGCCATGGGCAGGGACACCCCCCACCAGACCAGGTTGCCCAAAGCCCTGTCCAGCCTGGCCTTGAACGCTTCCAGGGAGGGGGCATCCACAAGATGGGCAGAAGGTGAGCACCCCCTTCCACTGTCCTCTGAATAAGACCAGAAAGAAAGAGAGGTAAGAGAGGGAACTGGGTACTGATATATGTCCGAGACCCAGTATCCTGGAAGCTGACTTAAGACTTAGCAGATCTTATTCGAGGGGGAATCTCTTTGTTTGAGATGATCATTTAGAAAATGAGAATACTTCTGATAGATTCCTTCGTGGAGGAGATGGAGTCTAAGATTTGAAAGCAGAAGTTAATTCATCAATCATTTTTGACTGGCTGCAATGTGTTAGAAACAGTGTCATGCAAAAGAAAAAAAATGGGCAAGATGTACTTCTTTGAATATTCTTTGCAATTATTCATCCATTGCAACCTGAGATTTTTTAGATCTCACTTGGGCTGCAGGAAGGTCCTCAGCAAGCTCCTCTGAGTAGCCAACTGCAAAAAAAATGTTGAAATATGATAAGCGTGTAAGAGCATTAAATGGTAGCATTCTCCAGCATTCTCCAGCACCCACAGCCTCTGTTAGTTGTGCTTCCAGGCCAGATGAAGCTAGAATGTACGTACAGCTGTTCTGAGTTGTAAAATACATTTTGAAATGGGATTGATTCATCCGTGTTTCATGAGATTGAATTAAGCAAAAGAAAAAAGTATAAAGACTTGTCTTTTTTCCAAGCATTTAATAAAAATATTCAGCCTCACTGGAACATAATAGAGATGTGTTTTCGGCACACAGATGTGCAGTAGTGAGAGCCACGTTTTATGTAAGCTGCTCATTCTTCTGTGCAGTGTTAGGAACTGAATGTACTTTCATACTCCTTTTTTGGCCTTGACATGAACTAATGTCAAAGCAAATGAAGACCTGGTGGTAAATCCTTTTCAGCACTGCTAATGATTGCGGCCATTGCAGAGCTGTTGGTGGTTGTCTAATCATCTTTGAGAAATTTGGCTTCTGATAAGTACACCTTGTATCCTGAATTGTGATTTCTGCAACAGAATTCGCTTGTGTGACTCAGTATTCAGACGATCAGAAAGGTATGTGGATCACATATAACAGAGTGTATTCGAAGCAGGTTTTATGGTGAGCTTCAGTGGGTAAAATCATTAAGGGTATAATCTGAACAGAATTACACATGGAAAAATTTTCGCCAGCATCTCCTATCTGTAAAAATGTATTTTAGTAGAAAACAGGTTTACAACTGGAAATTTATTTTGCATGCAAGGCAGAACATGCAGAAGAGCAACTGAGCCTGATTTTCTTCCATTGCTTGTTTTATATCTCAGGGTTTGTATTATGGCTGCCTACATTTTACAACCACAAATGTGCCAAAACCCTTGACTGGTTCATTCAGGCTGAATAATAAGCAACATAAAATGTCTAGTTTCTTCAACACCTGCACACTGCATTCCTTAGCGTTTTGCAAATCTAAGAGGTGCAGATATGTGTTCTGGCTTTGGTCTTGTAAACTGAAACTGTTCGAGTGGTAGATCCTGATCTAGATGTGGGCAGCAAGGAGATGTTCCCCAGCAACCCAAATTTATCTGGGTGAGCCTCTCTTTTCAGTTGTTCCTCCAGTTGCTCTGGGAGCAGCTGCACATGCAGGCAGAGCTGGACTTGGCATGCTGCTTTCCCTAAAATGAGCCCACGGAGCTTGGTAGGAATTGAGGTACCCTACTGTCAACACACATCAGTTGTCTCAGAGGTTGGGTGCATCTCCATGTGTGTGACTGCTGGAGTGCATGAAGTCTGCCTCTCTGGAGACACTTCAGAATTTATTCTCTGCGTCTGCATAGCTGACATTGATTTACTGCAGCTTTAGTAACTGCACAGGGTGGATCTGCCTCTTCTGTGCAAAAAGCTTTAGGTCTCATGTAGTCTCCCTCTTGCACACGATATTCTTCCATTGCCTCGTGATCACCTAATCCCTACTGTCACCTCCAAAATAAGGAAGGACTATTCTGTTGTCCAGCTGATGATTCCCCCACCTCTTCTACAGGGATAGGATACATATTACCCAGTGTAAGCATTTTGAAAGGGGAAACCTAGTCCAGCACCAGCTGTGTCCATACTTCTAAGTAGTGGAGAGGCAAGGACAAGATGACACAGACTAATTCCTCTCCTCGCCACTTAGTACCAGCCTTCTCAAGAAGAGATTTGTCTTGATGGAGAACTGAAACAGTCCAAAACAGGCCTGGGAGTGGATTAAAATTAAAGAGCGAGTGGTCTGGGGTCCAGTGCTTGCAGCTACTGCCTGTATCTCTTTTATTTAGCTGCACAGACATACCCGTAGCTGTTTATTCTCCCTCTGTTAGCAGCCACAAGAGAGAAGCATTGTCAGCAGTTGATTTATCCCACCTATTTTAGACACTACTTTAAGGTGAAATGACTCGTTCCTTGGAAGTAACTGTCTCTCTATTGACTGTGGAGGGAGTCTACAAAATGGAGTTCAGATGGCTAAAATAGGAAGGCACTTTCTACCTGTACGACTGTCCCTTCAGTAACAAGATGTGCACTGGGGTTTTCCTGGCAATTTTCAGTGGCTTTCACATGGGATTTTTCTCCGTGAGAAGCGTCAGAGCAGGAGAAAACATAGTGCATGCTCCCTGTCACCCCATTTCCACCCTGCTTCATCTTCACTTCTCCCCAGCAACTTACCTTTGGGGGAGGATAGGACACAGGACCACAAACCTGGGCTGAGCAACTTCTCCTGCTGCATGGAGATGATTAACACGTCATCTTGGTCAGCAAGCAGCACTGCAAACCCTAGGGTACTGTGGAGGCACATGGATTTCCTTGAGGGACTTTTCTGAGGCTATGAAGAAATACTTCAGAGTGATGACAGTACTTTTAAGCAACAAAAAACTACTACCAAGTCTCTTTTTTATTTCCTTGTAATTAAAGGAACTTCTAATGCAAAATAACTAAGTGTGAACTTTCTTCTCTTTTTCTGCTCAGAAATTGAAGCAAAGGAAGCGTGTGACTGGTTACGTGCAGCTGGATTTCCCCAATATGCTCAGTTCTATGAGGGTAAGTCAGTTTTTCTCCTTTTTGTGCAGTACTGAAAGTGCACTGGGCCCTTGCCAGGAGAGCTTGCAGTCGGCCAGCTCTGCATTTGACTGAGTTATGGCCGTGACTGGCTGCTTCACAAAGCCTCAGCTGCTGGAGTCATACCAGTGCCTAAAGAAAAGTAAGATTCTTGCCCTCATAGCTATGGGAAGAAAAAAAAAAAAAGGAGGGACGTAGTTTATGTAAACCTCAAAAGTTAACAAAAACAAGTACAAAAAATCCAAATACATAGGCATCTTTTTTTTAACTTCCTGAACTGTGTCTAAAATAAGATTTGTAACACTGAAAGTCTTACTGAAAAGTTCAATCTTAGTGAAAACAAGATTGAAAACTCTGCAAAGTTGCCAAAAGTGAATAATCTGACCTTCACTTTACAACTGCAAAGCAAGAAAAACAAGTATTTTGGTGCTAACTCAAAGCAAGTGGCCATGTCCCCTTCCTAGCTGTAAAGTTCATGCCTAGGGAAGTGGCATCCCTGAAGGCAGGGCAAGTGGTTGCACTGCTGCTGTGTTCAGGAGCAGTTTGGGGACCAGGGCTGTTTTTTCCTGCTCTCCCTAGCTCAATGCTGAGAGGGAAACTGCAGCTGATCCTCGTTTTTCCCAAACTGCATATTGTCTCTACCAGAGACACAGAGCCAACTCAGGCCTGCTCAGGCTTATTAGCCAAAGCGCAGCTCCACCAAATGCCGCTGGACACCTTCCAGGGTGAACTTGGGCCTGGAGGCAGCACGGCTCCACGCATGAAGTGAAAGCCAGGAAACATCGTGGGTCAGAGCCAGCTCTGCAGAGAGCCAGCTCGGACGCCGTCCATCCCCTCACGTGGGGCTGAGGGCAGTGGGGACCGTGGTGCTCAGCATACCTCTGTGGCTTCTGATGGTCAGCTGAGGTACCTCAGGGCTCAGGTGCCAGCTCCTGCTGGGCTTCTTGGGTGCCCAGATACCGTGAGCACCATGCAGAGATGCTCAAGTGGCTCCACAGAAGCCAGGCAGGCTATGCTATACCCAGCAAGGAACTAAGACTACTGAACCTGCCAGACCAAAGCTCACATAGATGTGTGTCTACCACAGTCCCTGGGTGTCCTGTAGTAACTTTGTATCTGCCTTGTAAGCAGTGTACCTGAGATACCAGCTCCTCCAGGGAAAGGAGAGCCTGCTGCCTGCCAGACTTAGAGAGATGTTCCCTCCAAAAAACGACCTGTGCTGGGCTCCCACAGTTCCCACACAGTCAATATATGCTCTAGACAGTCTGTGTCTCTGAAAACAAGGTCCTTTTTACAGGCATCTATTATGTCAGTGTTAAGCACTAGTGTCTGAAAATGCTGGCTGCAGTTCCTGTATCCCAGCGTCCTGCTGTGGTACCTAAGCATGGCAGAGTGGTCTGGAGAGCAGCCACAGCACTGGAACCCGTCCCACCATTACGGAGCCCACTAATGCGTTGTAGCCATGCCCCTTTTCATTACAAATGCCAGCTTCCAGCACACTGGTCTGGCTTTTTAGCTAATATTGGGGGTTATAATTCAGCTCTCTTTTTTGGTCTCTGTTACTTGAGTAACCCTTTGTCTGAAATCGTCGTTATTGGGTCCTGTATTAAAAACAAAAAGCACAGAACGTTTCTGTTTCATGGGAAAAGACTATCTAGCAAATAACTCATTAAGTCACTGTGATGGGAGTGGAGAACCTTGTTGCTCCTGTGGATAAAGAAAGTAATTCCCTGACCTCATTCGTTTGTGCTAGGCACTAGAAAGAACAGCTAACAATTGAGTATCTTATTAAAGCCAAAATGAATTAATCTTGCTCTCTCTTTGGTGCACAGGACGTTCAACTACACCTTTAACACACAAAAAAACCCCAAACAATAAAGTGACTGAAAGGGTCACAGATACAGCTGGAAAGGAACCAGAGCTGAGTGAAATCAGTCACACTAGATTTCAGTGACCATGGACATGCAAAGCATTTTAGATGTAAGCAATGTATTTTCATTTGAATAGCAAGCAGTCATCTTAATATTGTGTCTCCTTTTATAGACTACCAGTTTCCCATTGACATTGCTTCAGTAAAGAAGGACCATGATTTTCTTGACAAGGACCTTGTAGAACCTCTTTGCAGGTAAATAACACCTGAAGTTTCTTTTCTGATATTTTAAAAACATGAGCTGTTTTGTTATTGTTAGCATAGCAGCAGTTGCAGCAGCAGAGATGTTTGCTTGTGCACGTGAATTAAGCAATGATATCTATAATGCTACCATTCTGAATTAATTTATCTTATGGAAAATCCTCATATTATTTAAGAAATCCCAAATCCTATGGATTTGAAACACCTGCCTTTTAAGATAGATCTAGCAGTAGTACAGGCAAACTCTGAATAAATTATTTGAGTTGCACATGAATAGCTCATATGTCCAAGCACAGCAGAAAAGATGAAACTTCATTGCACAGAATTCAGCAAGTACTTTCTCTGGCAGAAGACATGATTTTCATGCTGCTGTGATTCCCTTGGTACTCTCCTTTTGGCACCAGTAACAGAAGTGGGACCAGAACCCCACAGTACTGCAGCTGCTACAACTAATCACTGGTTTGCCCCTCCCAGAGGGCTTGTGTTTGCTGTTTATCTAGCTTTTTATACTCTGCCTGTGAGGAATGTATTGTATTGCATTGCACAAGTACTGTCCCCTAGGACTCCAGAAGCAGCAATTCTGTGGTAGTTTTGCAAAACCACATTGCAAAGGCATTGTTCCCCTCTTATTCCTCCTGTGCTCAGCTCAAGCTGCGTTCTGCTCTGCTCCTCTTCAGCAAGGACAAAGGAGCATCTGGCCTCTAACCAAGCAGGCTTTATGACATGTTGTGGGAACTTTCACAACACCACCATCAAGACAATTGGACAAAACTCTTATTTCTCCTTCTGCAACTGTGGATAGAGTCATCAGAGAGTGTATGCTGTTCCACTGTACATGGTACTGTGTATTGCAGGGATTGATAAGAAATGCAGAGAAGGTTTCTGAGAATCACAGAAAATGGGGCTGGAAGACAGTTCATCTAGTCCACCTCTCCATCCTGGGCTATGCCCTCCTTCCTGGAGGATCCAGGTAATTCCTGGGCATAGTTGACAGAATGCTTTCCCAAAACTCCCTTGCTGCAAGTGAGACCTATTGCTTTTCCTTTTGTGGTTATGTAGAACAGAATATTCTATTTCTCTATGTAGTAGCCTTTGTGTCTGAAGACAAATCAGTAAGAAAGACTTGGATCCTTCAGTGATGGATGATGCTCCCCAGCAAGGATGCTGGGGAGCAGAATAACTGCAGACTTGATCCACTGCTGTTCTGTTGGGGGTCCTGGTGGACAGCAGGATGACCATGAGCCAGCACTGTGCCCTTGTGGCCAAGAAGGCCAATGGCGTCCTGGGGTGTATCAGGAGGGGGGTGGTTAGTAGGTCGAGAGAGGTTCTCCTCCCCCTCTACTCTGCCCTGGTGAGACCGCATCTGGAATATTGTGTCCAGTTCTGGGCCCCTCAGTTCAAGAAGGACAGGGAACTGCTGGAGAGAGTCCAGCGTAGGGCTACAAAGATGATTAAGGGAGTGGAGCATCTCCCTTATGAGGAGCGGCTGAGGGAGCTGGGGCTCTTTAGTTTGCAGAAGAGGAGACTGAGGGGAGACCTCATTAATGTTTATAATATTTAAAGGGTGAGTGTCACAAGGATGGAGCCAGGTTCTTTTCGGTGACAAACAATGATAGGACAAGGGGTAATGGGCACAAGCTGGAACACAGGAGGTTCCACTTAAATTTGAGAAGAAACAACTTCTCAGTGAGGGTGACAGAGCACTGGACCAGGCTGCCCAGAGAGGTTGTGGAGTCTCCTTCACTGGAGACATTCAAAACTCACCTGGACGCCTTCCTGTGTAACCTCATCTAGGTGTTCCTGCTCTGGCAGGGGGATTGGACTAGATGATCTTGTGAGGTCCCTTCCAATCCCTAACGTTCTGTGGTTCTGTTACTGCTTGGTGGCATGGATTGCTATGCCCATGTCTTAGAAGCCTTCTTCCCACACATACATGCATCCCACTGCTTCTGTCTGGCATGGTCGAAGCCATACTTTGCTGTAGTTTGGGAACTCGGAAGTGGTATGAGGTTGAGATCTCTTCCCCTCTGCCCTTTCCCACAAGGTTGAAGACCATCCAAAAGTGCAAGTATGATGTCTGTCCCTGTCCGTTTCTTCTGAGAGCAAATAGCGAGGTGCAGTCATTGCATAGCTCTGTGACTCTCCCCAGTCTTTTTTCTCTGAAGTATCAGCAATGGTAATACTTCAATCATGGTCACCAGGCATCCAACACCTACACAGCCAAATGGAAACAGCTCACCTCTTGCTCCTCTGGCCTCTCTGTAGACTCACAGATACACCTGCAACAATTACACTAGATGGATGTATTTATGAGGGTTTCTTTTTAAGCTGAACATCTGGGGACTGTTTGGGTTTGGGGTTTTTTTCCTCTCTTATTAAAAAGGTGAGGTTTTGAAAAATAAACTAGCAGCTGGAGAGATGTGACAGGAGGCTCTATATTAGCCTAAACCAGGTGATACTGCTGAGGTCTGTAGTACATAAGCATAAACACAGATCTTTCCAAACTATTTTATTCAAAGACAAAAGCGTTTATGACTGTCTGGTAACCTTTTCTGTAATGGTTTTATTCAGATGACAACACCTGTTGACTTTAGGTTTTTGTTGGGAGTTTTTAAACAGTTCAGGTCTAAAAAATGAATAACTTAACACTAGCCAGGTAGAAATACAAGTATTAGGTACAGGTTATGTTTTCAGATTGCAGACATTTAAATTGCTGTAAATCAACAGCCCTAAACCTTTAGCTGAGAGTGGCCTGTAAAAAGTGATTGTGCCACATGTCAAGATTTGGGTTCATCAGAAACAGTGAACAGTGCCAGCTGCTGCCCCAAGGACCAGCGTTGTTACTGTTTTAGCTATCAAACCAACATCTTCCAAGTTTTCCAGTGCACTGGCAATCCTCATAGTTTGGCTGACCACTGTGGCCAGTTTCCTACCCTTGCTTTGCTCAAGGTGCATGCCAGGATATCATATGAGAGCTATAGGCTGCAATGCACTTTTATGAAATGGAAAGTTTTAGAAGATTGGTTATTATTTCTCTGTGCGCTCATTCCCAGGTCGGGAGCCAAACTTCCATTCTTCAAACACCCAAAACTGCCCTCGAAGCTATGCACGATCAAGCTTTCCTGCTGTTTTATAGTGCATTGAGCCCATAATACTGAACAAAGTGGGGTCCTCATTTTTATTTGGAGGATAATTTTAAAGCTGGAATACGAGAGCAGATAATCAGTTTGAGCAGAGTTTTAGCTCCAAATGGTAATGGTTCTAGCATAAACAAAGAATTTCTCTGCTCTTGTGGATTGAAATCAGACTCTCAACCTCATTTTGTAATTGCTTTTCTTATGGCATTGCAGTATACAAGACAACATGAGGTACAAATGCAGAGGAACCTTTTCTTTTTTTTAAGGCAGCTGGTAGTATTTTAGTCAGCCTAAGACTCCCTGTTGTAAAAGATTTCAGTGATCTTTTTGGGATACTCTAACACTCCTGCTCTTTACAATATCACTTGAAAATCTGGCAGAGTAAAGACCAAATTTGAGGCCTTTGGGTTAGAGGCGTATCTATCAAGAGATTCCGCTCAGATTTTATTGAGTAATGAACAATAGAAAATTGCCATGCAATCTGCAGGCGAACACTGTCAGCCTGCCAAAATAATAATTGGGCATGAAAATTTTATAGCTGAATCTCTGTGTTGTTTCCAAAATAGCAGCAACCAACTCTGCTCTGGGAAATTTTGTGGCCACTGTGATAAGAGGGTGAGAAGGAAAAGCCAAGCCATCTTGTACTTTTTGGTTTTATGTAAATACAGTGACTAAGAATATAAAGAATAAGTATGTAGTGGTCTGATACACAGGGCCCTAAACCAAGCTCTTAAAATTTGAACTGTGCCAAGCAGCCAGCAGCCTCTTTTTTCCATAGCTATTACCTCTTAGATGGCTTGTAAATAATCCAAAGGTGGCTCTACATGGGGCATCCTACCATGAGAGTTTTGAAGTTGTGCTTGTATAGTCAGTACTGTCTGCTGAGTTACATTGCTTTAGGCGATAAGCCCAGCTTTGCACACGCAGTATGGAAACTCCTGCTCTGAAGTCAGTGGAATGGCTCCCATTGACCTCAAGGAGAGTTGGCTCACCTCTTGTGAGCATGTAAGGGAACTCACTCAGCTGCAGCCATGACAAAAAGTGGTAGGACTGTAAAACAGTATATTCACACAAAAATGGTGGAGCAGGGATGTGCCATTGCCAACTTTGCACACAAGCCCTGCTAGTACTGGGAGGACCCTTATTCAGTGTTCAGACCTCAGCAGAGCCCAGCACAAGGAGCTGGATGTCCAGAAGAAGCCAGTGTCATGTGTATGGCTAAATTTGGCTAAGAATAATGATGAAACAAAGAAACAGTGTCATGTTTCCCTCAGAGAGGAGTTCACGGAAACATTTAATGTGTTTGCCTGGTCATGATCCATAACAGAGGACATCTGCAGAGGTAGGAGATGCTGTGCTATCCATGCTAGCCCTCCACTTGGTGCCGCCTTCTGCACAGCCGGTTAGTGCCCCTGGCTGCATGCCTCACCTTGGAAGCAGCTGCAGAACAGGTCCAGGGGAATGCATAGTCATCTAAGTCACCTTAAAGTTGTCTTCCTGTTACCTGTACGGCTCTTCAAGCAGGACAGCAGGTCGCCCATGAGGTTTTTCAGCTAATCAAACCCTGTGTTGCTACAAGCTTGTATGTATTTGTAAACACCGCTTAGTTCTGTACAGGATAAGAAAGTCAGAGGTTTCCTGCTTCTGAAAAACTTCCCTCATAAGGGTTTATAAGTACAACACTGGAGTTGGGATTCAGAGCCCTAAATACCTGTCTAATGCCATCTTAGATCCCCCAAGATATTTCAGGTTTCACCACAGGCTGGCTGGACCAAGAGCACCTGCAGCAGCTGAAGGCCAGGCTTGATACTTTAGTGGATCTAAAATAGCACCAGACATCGCTGTTTGGGCACACTGAATCACTCTGCTGATGTTTAAATATTGTTTTAAGGGACACTTTTTGACATAGACATGATGTTTCACCACTGAGATAAGTGTTAATCTATAGAGGTAGTGTTTACCTGTGATGGCCTGGAGAAGAAATAAAATTAATATAGGTGAAGCACTTGATGTAGTAAATATTTTGCAGGCTCCCTCTGAACACTGCAGAACTTCCTAGGCAAGCGTTCAAATGCATATGAGATGATTTAATTTTTTATATAGTCACCTCTCTTGTGTTTATTTAATGTGTTTTCCCTGCCTTTTCTCAAGTCCAGATTTTGTGTTTTGTTAACATTACAAATAGGCAACATTTTCCCATGTTTTTAAGCAGTGATGTGAAAGCACAGTCTCTCACTTTGGGACATTAGGGACAGCTTTTTGTAGCCAGAGACACTTATTTTTTGTTTTTTGAAAGATTTGCTGAGGACTTGGCTGTCAGTTATGTAGCGACTTCAAGCACATGAGAATAGCTTTCTGCCACCACTGGCACATCAACAAGGCATAAGAAGTTGAAACAGACTGGCTTTGATTGGAGTTGATTGTACCAGGCAGGCTCACAAATATGATCATTAGTTCTCTAATTTTACTGGCAAAACTCTCCATAGCATTGGAAGAGCTCCAGAAAGCATGCCTATATTTTGTAGAATTTAAAACCTGAAGTTGAGTCATAGAATCATTTGGTTGGAAAAGACCTTTAAGATCATTGAGTCCAACCATAACGTGTCCACTAGTAAACTGCGTCTCTAAGAACTTCATCTACTCATCTGTTAAATACCTCCAGAGATGGTGACACAACCACTTCCCTGGGCAGCCCATTCCAATGTCTGATAACCCTTTCAGTGAAGAAATTTTTCTAATCTAATCAAAATCTCTCCTGGTGTAACTTGAGGCCATTTCCTCTCTCCTATCACTTGTTACTTGGGAGAAGAGACCAAAATCCACCTCACTACAACCTCCTTTCAAGTAGTTGTAGAGAGCGATAAGGTCTCCCCTCAGCCTCCTCTTCTCGCAGATAAACAACCCCAGTTCCCTCAGCCGCTCCTCATAAGACTTGTGCTCCAGAGACCCTGGCACCCAGTAAAAAGTAGTTTTGCCTTTGGTGGAATGAGTTCAGCCAGGTTAGAGAGCAGCCAGGTCAATGGTGTGGCTTCCCAAGCCTCCAGTTTAAGTAGCAATATTCACTTTTATATAGCTGACCTCTCAGTCCCTGCCGATCTCGCTCTCAAATGCCATTGTGGTAAAGTGATGGCTTTGGGTGGTCTTGTTGGTTTAACCACAAACATTCCGCACCTTTCCATGCTGAAGAAGCAGGCTGTCTTTAAAGAAATGTCACACCACTTTCTGCTGTCAGCTGGACACATGCAGAGGTACCTGGGTGCAGAGTGAAGGGTATGTCAAAGGCTGTCGCTTCCTCATCTTCCCACTCCTGAAGTGCGTGGCTTGATCCTTGTTTTTTAGAAAGCAAGCAGCATTGTAGCGAATGGAAGGAGCACTGGTCCCTGTATTTAAAATGTTTTCTCCTGCATCCTCTCCTTAAGTGCAAACAGGCAGTAAGTGTAGGGGTATTTTATAGACTATTGAGGAAGCAGTTGCAGAGATACCTGCCAGGGGTGTTGTGGAGACAGGGGGCTGTGCCACAGCCCTCTTTCTCTGGAGAGTTTCTTCAGTGCTTGCTCTCGTGGAGGCAAGGGAGATGCAGTCAAAGGCTTGGTTTTCAGAGTTGATAAGCAGCTTGAAAAGAGGTAGTGGTTTCTCTGGACATGAATTTAGCTGACTCCTGTCTTCTTGTCAGCCTTGCAGGAGATATTTAGGTCAAGGAAGCAAGGAGCACTTCCCTGTCCCTGGTGTGGCTCTGCACCATGTAAAGGAGTGAGGACACTGCAGCAGCTCGACTCAGATATGTAGCTACGAGCACTCAGGTGGTCAGACAGTCTAGAGGTGCGTGCCACATGGTGGCGTGTCAAAGTGGAAATGTGGCTACAGACTTGTCCCTACCGCACAGGCGAGGTAATGCAGAGGTGCAGGGTCTCTGGTTCACCTCTCAGAGGAAGCTGTCTCCAAGGATAGAAAGTTGGGCTAGAGTCCTTTGAAAATGTGTCTGTGCCTCTGTGTATTTGGGATTGATATTGATACACAAATCTAAACATTTTGCACTCAAAAGCAGCGCTGAACATTATTCAGCTCCAGGGCCCCAAAAAAATGCAACTTTAGGTTGAGAAATTCCATATTTGGGCAAAAGATGAGCTTTGCAATAATAGATGTAATCTCCGAGGAGGAGGATTTGTGGGCAGAAGGTTGAAGATACAGCTACAGAGCCACAAAGCCTGAAATTTATTACAAGAACATTACTATCATGCAGGCAGGGTGTGCTTGTGCATGCATTATACTCACATTAATATGATGAGCAGAGGACTTTTTTGATATGGCATAGCAGTTTTATTGGCTTGAGTTAGTAAGGAGTATTTTATCTACAAATGAGCAGGTGATATTTTGTGAGGGAATTTTTTTAAGGAAGATCCACATTTGGTGGCCTGGTTCTTTATTAGCGGTAATGATTTGAAAGGATTTCTAAGAAGTCCAAGGGAGGAATATGTTAATGCCATAATCTTCTTATGCTATGTGAGAGATTGTGTTATTAATATGATACTTTTTTCATGTGTTCTTGTAACTTACCACATACATTTCAAATGGTATCAGTTCTGGACATTTGCAACCTCTTCTTGAGACCCAGAAGCAACAGGGGCAGCTCTTGCTACAAAGACACAAGAGATGCAGGCAGACTACAGACAAGTGTTGTGGGCACATGAATTTCTGGAATATATTGGAAGTTTGAACATATTTAAGTCAGTCCCTGCTTTTAGAAGATGGACAGCTTCATTAATCAGGATCTTTAAGTGTAAATAAAAACAAATCAATTATGAGTAGCATGCGGGATTCTCTATGGAAATAGCATGTTTTCTTGTCCTCTGACTGTCTCTGCACGTGAACACACACACACACAAACACACATTCACCTTCCATCTTGATCAGATTGTCATTTCAACACAGTTGTCATGGGATAGCCTTGGATTTAAGCAGCCTTGCAGAGTCCCTAATAACATCATTACGAATATGATTAAAAGTAATTAAAAACATTTAAAGATGTTAGATTTGGTACATTTTGGGCATTAACCTGTCTGTAAGATCCACGTGTGAGAAAGGAACTGCCAGAAGTTCTTCTTTATGTCAGCTTTTTAAAGGAGTCACTTTTAAAACTGCCTAAAGTGAGGATCTACATCTTTTCCGTTTGTCTTTCACAAGTGCTTTGAAATCTCCTAACATTAACCTTAAATTGCTTTAGTTCAATTATGTTACAGTCCTGCAGAAGGCAACTTACCTCCTTAGTGTCCTGTCACTTCCCCATCTATCAGAGGTGTTTGTTTAGACCAGTTTCCTTGGCTAAGTACTTAAATGTTTATGAATTAAAAAGCAATGTATAAAACCTGGCTATCAAGTAATGTGAAGCTAAGATGCCTTTTTAATGTAGTAGTCTTATAGCTTGGAATAATATGACCAGTATAGTTTCTGAAGCCGGTTGTACACCGTTAGCACTCTACAGGCAGATAAGAGAAAAGCTTTTGAACTCATGAAAAGTCATGCCCTTTAATCAGAGGCTGCTAATCTTTTGAATTTGCTTTGCCCCGTAGACGACTGAACACACTGAACAAGTGCGCCTCAATGAAACTCGATGTGAACTTCCAAAGAAAAAAGGTAAGGAAACTTCATGAAATGTGCTGGCTTTGCCCTGGCTTTGCCTGATAAGACCTCCCAATTAAGTCTTTAAGTCAGTAATGCTCTTAAAAGTAAGTTAAGTGTATTTGACTTTAAACATGTGTGTCAGTATTATCTGGATATACGATAATGTGAATTGCTGAGTCTTGAAAATATAAATAAAATAGAAAAAAAACTTGTGACTAATACAGCAGGAACAGTAGTACGTGTGTTAAAAGGGGACAGGCAGTACTTAAAACTTTATGTATGTGCAAGTCAAGTTAGCGGGTGAAAAGACTGCGGTTTCATTACGCTGGCTTGTTTGCCAGTGCCATGTGAGTACACAATGGAAAATCCTGCTCGGAAAAAATGGGGACTGCTCAGACAAAAACAATAGCTTTTCTTGTACTGGCTTACTCCTGGTTAAGAATATGAAAATAAACTCTGTCATCCTTACAAGCTCCTGTGTAGCATGGGAATCATTAGAGCTTAAAGGGTTTCGACAAGGACTACAGAAACTGCCTATTGATTTTGAGAGTTTTGTAACATATCCAGCCTTAACTGTTGAATGTTTGGTTTTCTGGTCACAGATTCCCCCAAGCCCTTGAGTAGCATACAGTGGTAGTTGTCTACCCTCAGAAATCTTAGTGTCTGTTTTTCCTTCCTTAGAGTGTTTGTCTAATGCTTTTTAATAACTACCTCAGAGAGTTGCATTTTTGGTGTCTTTGCAGACTCAGTCTATTCATACTCTATTCACTGTTTGAGGGAACTTGAACAAAGAATGGTTTTAATGTCCATATATTCTGCCTTTGGCACATGCTCGTTTGTTCCTCTGTGTACGTAGCCTCTTTAGTGTACATTTTGTCCATTCACTGGAGCTGCAGGGACCTCTTCTCTTCACTGCTTCAGACCTGATGGGTTTTTCTTGTCTTTGGTTAGATGCCAACACTTTCCTCATCAAACACCCACATCACACCTGAGAGAAATAACAGTAAAATCCCGTGAGTCCATGAAAACTGTATGATTTGGGCAGGTAGGCGCTATAGCAAGAGGCTGAGGTCCTTCAGCAAAAGCTGACTCGATTGTGTTATTGACCTGCTTGGAGCAGTGTCTGGTTTGTGTCCATGCATTTGTGTACTTGTGTTCAAGTAGAGATACTGGAGCTGCATAAAAGACAGAAGAGACAGATAAGCAACATATGAGTGAATGCTGGTTGTCCTCTGGAAGTTCTGTTTAGTTCCTGTCCTTCTTCTCTTCAAAAAGTATTTTTGGTTTGGTGTGAGGTTCGTATGCTTGCTTGCTTGCTTCTATGAGTGTCTGGATTATGTTGGGTTAAAACAAGGAGCCCTCAGCTGCTCTCCCTGGATGGTCATCATTAGTTTGCTATGGAAGTGAGACTGCCCTACTTGGTCCCTCCTTTCAGGGGGACAGAAGTTAGGTTGTGTCCATACATGCGTGAGGCCCGAAAGAAGCAGAGCACAGAAAAATGTAGAGAAAGAGGGGACGAAAGAGATTTGGGATGACAGATACAGAGCAAGTAAAAGTAGAAGAGAACATGGGGGAGAGAAGAGGGAGGAGAGACTGGTGACAGGAGGAAATGTAAATGTAAGTGTAAAAGCTGGGAAGTGGGACTGGAATTGAACACTGAACCAAGTGAACTTTTCATTTCCTGTAGATACTGCCTTTCCTAATAGTCTCTATGGTGATCTGAATAGCAAAATGCAAAATCAGCTTGGTTTGGATGTTCAGCATAACAGGTTTGCACAGGACTAGCGCAGCTGCTCAAGTGATTCATCAAAATATGGCCAAGCGAGCTGCCAGGCAGGGTTACTGGGGAAGCCAGCAAGGGGTGAGCGTTCCCCACTGCCTGCTTTCCCACCCCATATATTCATGTTGTGGGCTGATCTCTTCCCCTTGGCTTCATTGAGATGCATACAAAAATCCTCGCGTATGTGTTGCAAATCTGTCTGTAAGCGATTTGGACAGACAGAGATTAGCCTTTGGATTAACTGCCTTCTGCAGCTGTCGATTTATGAGAATTCCTGCCCCCAGTTGGAAAAATGTGGCAGAATTCCACCGCAAATAAACCCACTTTTTGCCTTTTGTTAGCATCCCTCTGTATCTTAGGCAAGTATACTCTCAGTCAAAAAGCTGCACTATTTTAAATCAACTGTGACAAATCTGTGAATCAAAACCTCTTTCTCTTGGCAAATGTTATCAGTCTCTCTTCAAGAAACTTGCCCCTTCTCGTCTTCCCAAACATAATGGTATTAAATGGACTTTTGAATACGCTCCAAAGCCATGCACTTGATTTCACCCTAGGTCAGGAGAAGTATACAGCCACTGCTCCAATATGTCTGCTCCACCTGTGACAGATGAATCGCTGCTTTCAGACCTACTCTTGATCCACTGTCCCCATAGCTGGTGACACGCTGGTTGGCAAAGTGCTCTCTGCATTATTTTTTTTTAGGACAGTCTCTTTTGTCAGGGCATTCTGATATTTTACAAGAACAGTAGGTCATTCAGGATGTTCGTGGCTTCCAGAATTTCTACTGATTCCATGAAAAGAAAAGCACGTTATGTCACAGGGCTTGCACTGCAGCCGAATTTGCAGTGAGTCACCATGGCAGCATTTCAGTATCCACATTTCATTTCATTTGTCCAATTTTGCTTCTGATGAAACACAAACGTTTCGTTACCAATTTAAAAAAATAAAAACAAACCCTAAACCTGTTTGTTCTCTAGCTGCAAATTTTGACATTGAAAACTCTCAGTATTTTCTGACTGGCTCTTGGGCCAAATATAATCTTATCTTTGTTGTGGTTAGAGACAAATCTTGTTTATTACCAATATCAATTTCTGTTCATCTCTACTTTAAAAAAATCTTAAAACTTATTTTCCTCTAAAAATGATTCAAAGTATATTCACCACTGAATTTATGTTTATTTCTCTCTCCTACTCTGTGCTCTCCTTGTGGTATTTTTCACAGTGTCTCTACCACTTTGGCTAGTTTAATCGATTCCAGCTTGTAGGAAATACAGGCTAAATCCTGTCAGTTCATACAGTAATGTCAGTGCAGCTACAGGGATTTGTGTCAGCCAAGAATCTTCTTTAAGGTCCCTTTGGCATACCAGGATGTACAACAAATAAAAAAAATATGTTTTTATCCTACTGGCTGGTGCCATCAATGCTTCAGCAGTGGTATGCTTTGTAGATATAATTACCACTACTAAGTATTTAAAAGTACATACCCTTGCGGTTTTTAAAACATCCACTTTGTGGCACTACTAAGACCACAATAGATGGATTTTTGAGTGCCTGAGTCTGTGCAGCCCTTCACTCTGTATATGCATACACCAAACTGTGGAGCTGAAACCGTGGTAGAGCTGTCTGCTATTGCCGTTTCTTCCCTGCAGACAAGATAGCCAAAGCAGTATTAGCATTTTCCAGCCCCTTTCCTGCCACTTCACTAACTGCTTAATTTTTCTCTCTTGCTAGCTACAGAGCTAAGATCTCCGTTCACTCCTGTGAACTACCATCAGCTGCAGGAACCCTGCACACCTCAATGTTAACAGACAAAAGAGGAATTACTAAATCCGAAATTTCGTAAGCTATATTTTATTTGATGGTTTGGACATGATCTGAAACATCTGGCCAACTTGAAGTGATAAACTGCAAAAGCTTATGGCATTAGTGAGACCTGGCACGCTACCGATCCCAATCTCCTCCATCTTTTGAGGTTCTGCATTACTTAAGGTTTCTGGGGGTTCTGGTAGAATTTGTCTTACATTTTTCAATTAGAGAGGCCAGCGAAGATCTAGTCAGAGATGGGAGATAACTTTACCATCAAAACTTCATAGAAAAATGCTTCTAATAATAGACTATCAAAATGAGAATTTTTCCAGTCCCAAAATAGTCTTTCTGGTTTAGCACCTCATTTTAGTCTGACAGCCTGTCGTATTTTACTGCCTTCATACTGCTTCCAAGAATGTGAAGAACTGTTTGGATGTCATGTAGGTGAAGTTAGTTTGTTCTGCTTTAAAACAAATGTACAAGAATAATGCAGTATAAACCCGATTCAAAGTCAAGGGAAGGATACTCATTAGCAGCTGTGGGCTTCACATCCTAAGAGAACAGCGAATTCAACACTCACTGCGCGCTTCATGCTGAAGATGTATCTTTTTTGTTTAAGCAAACAGATGAGAAAAATGTCATAGGGAGAGCATTTTTTAATCCAGTTTTTTTTCAAGGCGCATGTTGTCTGCATTGCAGAGTATCTCCTGGAGCTGCCTAAACATAAGCACAGCTCTACATACCCCAGGCTGAGAGATGAGACCAGGGAGGGCTGTGGGGCTGCTGCTGCCTCAGGAAGGGCTAGGGAAGGCCAGAAACAGTGGGGCAGGCTGGGGGTCATCAAGCTTGGGGTGCCTCTGATGGCAAAGGCAATGAAGATAGGGGTTGCCACTGCAGGAGACTCACCTTAAATACAGATGCTGCCTCATCCAGGACTCAGCCTCTTTGCTCCTCCTCCCCGCTTCTGCCTTTGCTGCTTCCCTTTGCCTGCACTCAGACCCCACCGAAGCGATATTTCCAAATACTATTTTTACTATTACTTTAAGGAGTGTTGCTATGTATCTGCAGTTATGTCCTGAAACATAAATCTTGTTAGATGTACCTGGTCTGTGAAGTTTATAGATGTTTTAGTTCTCACTGCAAAACTAAGTGCAGCAGCGGATACTTGCCATCTTGGTTTCTTAAATGTCTCACATTGCTGTAGCACCCAGCTGTTTCCCAGTCTTTACCCTGTATATCTTAACACCATCCCTGCAAGCCAGGTTCCCTCTACTTGGACCTTTCAAAACCTTTTCTTTTCTAAACAGTCACTATGGGCATCAGTCCTACACCATTCTATGCACAGGCAGTCCACCCCACAGAAGCCAAGAGGTACTGATGGGACTTGTGAGCTCCCTAACATAGAGCAGATTTTTATTCCTTACTTATTAAGATGCTCACTGCAGTCTGCACAGTTAAAATAAAAAGGATGTTATGAAAATACTGATGGCCAATCTTTCATAAACTAGGTTCAGGGAGATCTTACCACCTATTGCTCACATGGAGCAGCACAATAACATTAATTCAAATAACGAGTAAAAGCACCTGCTTTTAACATGTGCCACTTGCTGTTTTCCAGAGTGAAGATTCAGATGAAGAAGACCTCTGTGCTATCAGTAATAAATGGACTTTCCAAAGAACCAGCAGACGATGGTCTCGGGTGGACGACATTGATGTTTTGCTTCACCGATCAGACAGACATGGATCTTCTGGGGATATTAAAATGAAAAATACAACAAGCAGCGAGAGCGTCCTTACAGATCTGAGTGAACCCGAGGTCTCATCTATTCACAGTGAGAGCAGTGGGGGAAGTGACAACAGGAGTCAGTCTGGCATCAGCAGCGCTGCCAGGGAGACCTGTAACTGCTCTGGCCAGCATGATGTAGAGAGCACTCTGCTGCAAGACTCCACGGCGATAAACACCACCCTGACCCCCAAGGACACCCTGAAGAATGAGAAACCAACACGAACCAAAGCAAAAACCTTTCTAAAACGCATGGAGACACTAAAAGCAAAAGGTGTGCATGGAAAACTAAAAGGCTCAGGAAGAACAGGTCCTCTAGAGATAAGTGGACCTGTTCTCCAGTATGAGCCGAAATCCTTGAAAGACATGCACTGTGTACAGATAGTGAATGGCGATCTCCAAAACTTAGGACAAGATTCAGTCAAAAGAGGACTTTCCTCTTCTGCCAAATCCAGCAGTGACAGCAGTCAGTCTGAAAACAGCAGCAGTGGGGTGAGCACACCATGTCCGAAGGAACGCAAATGCCATGAAGCAAACAAGAGAGGCGGGATGTACCTGGAGGACCTCGATGTTCTGGCAGGAACAGCCTCACGACAAGTGGTGGACGAAAACCGCAAAAATGAGTTTCATTCCCAGGAGAACTTGGTTGTGCATATTCCCAAGGATCACAAACCGGGGACCTTCCCAAAGGCACTTTCTATTGAAAGCCTCTCGCCTACAGACAACAGTAACAGTGTACACTGGAGGACAGGCAGCATCTCTTTGGGAAAGCAGAATTGCTCTGCTCCAAAAGAGTCCGGATTGATGGCTTGCTGTCCTAAAGAGAGTAGAATTAGTATTTATGACAACGTGCCAGGTTCCCACTTGTATGCTAGTACTGGGGACCTCCTGGACATGGAGAAAGATGTCCTTTTTCCTCATTTAGATGACATTTTGCAGCATGTCAATGGACTCCGAGAGGTGGTAGATGGCTGGTCAAAGAACATGTTGCCAGGTCTGCCAGCTGATGATGTGTCAGTCAGGGAATCTCCATCGCTGCCTTTCCAGTCACCCACACAGATCACACTTGATTTTGAAGGAAACTCTGATGGCCGGACTACGCCGAGTGACATGGACAGAGACAGAACATCCCTGAATGAAGCCGAAGCCACTGGTGTTAGGGACAGGAGAGACTCTGGGGTGGGAGCATCGCTCACAAGGCCAAGCAGGTAGGTAGCAAAATTTTGTACACAAAAATACAAGAAATACAATATGACAAATCAGAGGCTCCCAGCCTGGGAGTCAGAAGGTGCAGGGTACCATTACAGTTGTACTCATCTTGTAGGGGGATGGGGACTTACCAGGGAAGGGTCAGACTTCGGGAGAAGGGACATTCTGCTATGGAAATTGTGATGTGGAATCAATGGATAATTGATTTAATAGAGCAAATAAGGGCATTTTTTTCTCTCTTGATCCATTGATTGCATAGTAGGACCTTTTATATTTTCAATTTGTCTTCTAAGTTGTGCACCCCAGTATTTATGTGTCAGTAGGTTTGTGCACTTTTTTAATGCCCTGGTATGCTTTAAAAATGTGTCCCTTTGTGCTTAAAGAGGATTCCGGTACCCTGCCTCAGTCCCTCATGTGACGGGATGAAATGATGATATACAATTAACTTCTTTATACAAGTGAAAAGCAGGATTTTGCTAATAATTTGAAGACCTCTTTCAAGTCAAAGGGATGAGTCCCTGTTGAGATAAGGAAGCATGGTCCTGGTTAAAGGCCTTTGTGTATCCATACTGCTGTGTAGGTTGGCCTTGTACATGCAAAAGCAGTGAGAAAATACTTGGTATTTTCTGATCTGCCGTCAGTTATGTCATGTCCTCACAGAGGATTCTGCTGTGCTATGGTTTGCTGCTGCCCATGCTTGCTCACCACCACAAGTGAGTGAACTCGAGGAAACTACTGAGTAAATGAGCACTGCCAGAGTTTTTAGGATTTGAGCCAGAACTCATATTTAGCAAAACAAGAAACTGAAGTGAGTTTTTTTCCGATGTATCCAGTATATGGAGAAAGTGCATTGGAGTAAAGAGAAGCTGTGAGTGGCTTGATAGTTTGGTGGTTACGGCTCTTGCCAAAGAGACACAGCGTTCAATCCCTTCTCCAAGAAATCCTTCAGTATTTAATAATAGAGCTATTTGGAGAACCTCATCTCCAAATACCTTGGTGGTCAGGCTGGTCTCCAGGGAGGTGAGGGACCAGGCATCAAATCCCAGTTCTGAGTCAGGGAGAGAACATTTAGCTCTGGAGCTTCCACATCCTGTTGGAAATGTGTGGGCTAAAGGGCACACCAGGCAGCACAGCTTCCCTGGGTATGTGGATGGGACCCACATCCACTTGTGGCTCTGTCGTTAAAAAAAACCAACCTGGGCATTTCCAAAATTAAAGAGATTGAGCACATTGTTTTATTTGCCTCCAAGCTACATTTCCTTTCTGTTGACACACCATGAGCCATAATCTGTGTGTTTCTATGTTTATGTATGTTTTATATATTGCCCAGACCTATCTCATAGTATACCATATTCTTCTGGCCAATTAAAGCAGTTGTCTGATTTTTATATTGTTTCTTCTGCTAAAGGAGATTACGATGGCATAGTTTCCAAATCTCTCATCGCCTGAGCCACTCCATCGCATCACTTCACATCAGCAATCAGTCAGCAGGCCAACTGAATCTACTGCAAAAATTCTCTCTGCTTCGTCTTACTGCCATTATGGAAAAGTACTCCATGTCAAACAAGCATGGCTGGACCTGGTGAGTACCATCAATAACTGGAAGGGAGGTATTTTTAGAAGAAAATAGTTTCTCCTAATTCTGTTATTCTGATGGTAAATTCAGTAAATGCAATTAGGAGGAACAATTGACTTCAGCTGTAGAATTTGAAACTGTCCCCTTTAATCCACTGCTGCCTAGTAACTCAGTGGCAAAGTCAGAAATAGATGCTGGAGATGTGACTTCATTCCTGTGCTTTAACAGAGAGACAACCCCGGCCTCTCAAACAACACTCCAGTTCCAGAAAAATAAA
>NW_010205160.1:21461-78490 GCF_000695765.1 Mesitornis unicolor | reverse complement strand
GAAAGAGTGATTAAAAGTAGGCAATGTTTACAGTAAGTCTTCCCCTAAATTCGTTTTGTGATTCAAAAAGAAACAGCTGCTGCTGATACTTCATGTATTCGAAGTTGGTTTGTTTGCACTTTAAAAGAAGGGTTAGAACAGTTATGGGACTTTTCAGATCAAAAGACGTAAGCTTTAGCCTAGTCCTGGACTTGCGTTAGAGGGAGCTTGCAGCCGTAGCAGCTGCAGCAGCTACCTGGTCACTCTGAGAGTGGAGTAAGGGGCAGATGGGCATGAATGTGGGCAATGTGGCTCCTTCCACAGCAACTGGCTACAGAAATCTGCATGTTTAATAGTATACGTGGCCTGATGGGCCACACAAACTGAGGTATACTGGTATAGAAATGGGCATAGGTAAGAGATTATAAGTATCTAGGAAATAATTGAAAGTATAACAGAAACTTTCCCTCATACACAGAGACACCGAGTAAAAAATAATATGACTTGACATTTACATGGTGCTTTCCATGTTCAAAGTACTTCACCAAAATCCCACTAAATTCAGCTGTGAGCTACATAAGATAAATTTCCCTTTAGAAATGGAAAATTAGATACAAGAGACTACATGTGAGAATCCCCTGACTGACATCAGCAGCTCCGAAAAGTTGTAAATCTAATCTGAGCAAGTCGTGTCTGTTGTCTGTAGTCAGTGGCAAAAGACAGGCAACTCCAAAGGTAGCTTATTCTGTCCAAGGCTTAGGGTTTGGGTCACCCTTACTCCACAGTGGGTATAGAGGCAGTCTGGACTTCTAGCTCTTTATAAATCTCTGTTGGAGAGCTAAAATTCAGTAAGATGAACCCCCAGTTCTCTGTTGGTGCAGCTCCCTGCAGCTCGCTGACAACTTCTGTACTGAAATGACTCTCACCTTAACCAGCTCCAAATACGCAGACTAGAATACAGCAAATTTTAAATCCTGCTGTTTGTACAGAGGTTTCTCCCCCAACAAATATTTCTTCAGTTTGTATAATCAGTCTCTAAGGATTTATAAAGAGTGGGACTGTAAATAGCTGTAGTTATATGCTGTACTCCTTCATTAGGTCATTTAACCAAAGTTTTATCTCCTTTTCACACAGATGAGAAAAATCTTTGTCACATTCAGGTCATAGTCATCTTTTTTTTTTTCTTTTTTTTTCTTTTTTTTCTCAATTCCCCTGCAGTCATTACTCCCACAGAGAGAATCCAGTTTGTTCTCGTTTTCACCATCATTTTTGGAAGAAAGCATGCTCACCAGCTTCACTTAAATCACTCAACTAGAATAAATCATGTAACACCAGGGATTAATCTGAAACATAAGGATTTCCCACCATCATTTATTGCTGTAAATTGTTAGTCAATAGAAATGCTGAATCATGTAACTGGTAGTATTAAAATCATTCAGCATGTTACAGAACTGAACCTCCTTTTCTCCCAGATACCCTCTCCATGCTTTGCTGTTCCATTCCTTTGAGTCCCTAATGGATGCTTTAAGCCATGCTGGCTTCAGCTGGATGACAACTGAGTAGTAAAAGGTTTTGTTAGAACAGATTGTTATGCTGTACCTTAGAGATAGAGACCATCTACTTATAAAAATTGTCAAGAAATCCATCAGTTATACCGGTTGTAAAGTGTCCACATATTGCGCATTAAACATTATTTCACCATCTTTGTAAAAAAAGGAGGTTCCCTCAGTTTCTAATTTCTGCCAGCACTGTTTCTAAGAGAGACTGTGTAAATACTCTGGTATTTTCATGCAGCCTGTTCATGCTAATTTTCAGGTCTGTGCCAAAGTTCATGAAGAGGATGAAAGTCCCTGACTACAAGGACAAGAATGTGTTTGGTGTGCCTCTGATAGTTCATGTCCAGAGAACAGGACAGCCTCTTCCCCAGAGCATACAACAAGCACTGCGCTACTTAAGGAGCAACTGTCTAGATCAGGTATGAACTTTACTCCAGGAACTCGGCTGATTTTTTCTGAAAAGCCACGCAAAGCAAGCAATGGTGAATCTTTTTGTACTTAGCACCAGAATTACTTGAAGATTGTTAAATCTCATGTTGGGCCCAGATCTCCTCTGGTGCTTTGATACTTGGTGCCAATACTAACAGTTTGCCATTTTGAGATTTGTATTCAGCTAATTTGTTGAATTCCTGAAGCTATAACAGTCCTGGTTATTTATTATATACAATAGCCTACTTCAAGGAATGACATAAGATATTCATGTCTATTGAACTAGAGCTCAGGACTCTCAGCTTCTACCCGTATCTGCACTGCTCATGCTTGACTGTTGCCACTGAAGGTTAACTGCATTCACCATTTCACAAGATATGGTACAAAAGGTTTTATTTACTTAGCAAAGAAAGAAAAGTCCGAGAATAGAGAGAAAACTCAGCAAAATATTTAAAGTATTCTGTTGACAAGTCAGATACATCCAGATAGAGTTAGGTCAGTGGGGTTCAATGCCAAAGCCATTATAGTACATTTCCTTTTATAGTGTTCTTAGCTGCAACAAGCCAGCTGTGAGACCTTCGTGCTCAAAGTATTTCAGACTTTTTGATTCCCATTAGCTATGGAGCAGGGACATACCAATCATATTTTTACTGTTCTTCCCCTAAGGATGAGGTTATGCATCTTTATGAACGCAGGACTGGGAGAAACCTCCTGGCTGATTTAAGTTCAGTCCTCTACTATTATTGACCTCATGTCATATGACCTTTTCCATAACTGCTTTTAGATAGTGGTAGTTTCAAAAGGAGTAACCAGCATTTTACTCTGCAGACTTTGCTGCTTTCCTAGCCACACAAGTGGTCAGTTCTGAATCTTTCCATTTTCTGATCACTATTCTGATTGCTGTTTAGATTGTTTTGCTGGATGACAGTTATCTTCCCCAAAATGGAAGTCTAAAAATTAAATGCCTTGCTGTGAATCACAGCTATTTCGCTTACAGGCCTTTCCTATCTTTTCTCCCTGTTGACTGTAAAGAGATCCTGTAGTGGTCAGACCTTGACAACTCATTCCTGAGTGTCAAAATTGAGATGAGTTCTGCCTACCATAGGTGGTACAGGTGTTGAGGGGTGGGAGGAATAGCTGTTGGAAATGTATTAATAGGGGATGGAAGGGCAAGATGCATAGAGACAACTAGAAGAAATGTATTCAGCAGCTAACATGCCTGGTTATCGCTGTGGTAATCTGGGATTGTGTACTGAGCTGGGAAACCCAGTGCAGGAAGAAAAGTGATGAAGCAAGCCTGGAATCAGTGATGGGATTAGAGGAGACACTTGCCCTAGTACAAGGAACAGGAGATGTGGAGACAGGAATGGGCTTGTCAGCTAAGTGGCAGAGCAATAGGAAGAAAAAGAAAAGAGAGGGGGGATAAATGGAGGAGAAAGTAAAAGGGAGAGTAAAGCCAAAGAGAAAGGAAATTCTCTTGAGAGATCTGAGGCCATCAAAAGGAGTGTCCATGGGCAGTCTCAGACAAATATCTGCTCCAAGAGGGAGGGTTTACTTGGTGGGAAGTATGAGGTATGTGAAGGGCCATTTCAACTTAGCTTGAGTTTCCACTCAGAGTGGAACTGGGAGAAGACTGAATAGAAAATGAAGGAGGAGAAGTACAGATCAGAACAATTTTAAATATCATTCCACCAAAAACCTTTCTAGACCAAAACCCTCCAGGCAATTCAGCTTCTCTGCTTTACAGTCACTCTCTTTGTTCCTGTTTAATTCAAATTGCCCAGCCAGAGGTCTGAGCAGCCTCCAGTCTCCTCCAGCATCTTGCTTATGTGTCTCTTTTGTGCACTGCAGAAGGCAGTCTGAAGTCCTGAAGAGGCATCAGAGCTTCTACTGCACGCACTTGGTAAAGTTGAGATTGCTCTAAATCATTGTAAGGTCTGGCTCCTGGTACTAGAATGTCTAAGATGCGATGAGGAGCCTCACCATTATTTGTAGGAGAGATTTTTCAGTTGCAACTTGTGAAATAGAAACTGCTTTGCCTTTGTCAACTGTATCTTTATTTTTGTCATGCATCATATGGCTACCTGCAGGACAGATGATCCGCAGCATGAAGATAATAAAGAGATTGGGCCAGACTAAACTCTGATAAATCACTGGATTTATAAGCTCATTTTATTTACAGAATGAGTCTGTAATATTGCAGAAGAGGGCCTAAAACATCTTTTTCTATCAAATAAAGAACTGTCCTCTTTTGATTAGTCATTATTTTTTACAAAGAAAAGGGAAATAGGAGTTTGGATAAATATAACTAAACAAAAACAGAGACTGAGAGTAGCAGAATGACATGCAGCAGGTGATATTTGATGTCTGACCTCTTGAGTCAGACCTAGCTGGAAGTTTCTAAAGGGTCTTTATACCAGCAAGGACACTTTCCATCAAAAGCAGAGAGCTGAGCTCTCACATTTATCTACCCCATGCCAAAACTATATTTTCTGGATAGAATTAGCATGTGTCCTTCTGCATCTTCAGCACGCTTTTCTAAGAGGAAAATGGATTTAAAAAGAAGAAGAGAAAGGGAAATGGAAAACGAGATTAAAAGAGCCAGATGCTTTTCCTTGTATTATCTTGTCAGAACAAAAAGCAGAGCTACACCTGTGGACAGAAATACAGTGCACTGGGATGTAGACAGGGCAGACTCCAATTTTCTACTTCCTACACATAAATTTAGTTCACAAGTGATGCTAAATCCTTATGAGGAGCGGCTGAGGGAGCTGGGTCTCTTTAGTTTGGAGAAGAGGAGACTGAGGGCTGACCTCATTAATGTTTATAAATTTATAAAGGGCAAGTGTCAGGAGGAAGGAGCCAGACACTTCTCAGTGACAGCCAATGACAGGACAAGGGGCAATGGGTGCAAGCTGGAACATAGGAGGTTCAATCTGAACATGAGGAAAAACTTTTTTACTGTAAGGGTGACAGAGCACTGGACCAGACTGCCCAGAGAGGTTGTGGAGTCTCCTTCTCTGGAGACATTCAAAACCCGCCTGGACGCGTTCCTGTGTGACCTAGCCTAGGTGATCCTGCTCTGGCAGGGGGGTTGGACTGGATGATCTTTTGAGGTCCCTTCCAACTCTTAATATTCTGTGATTCTGTAAATTCATAAATAAGACATAGCAGAAGAGCTGCTCACAGCCAGTCTGGTGTAGCAGTTCATCTCCATGTAAACAAATACATCCCTTCACAGAGCTGCTGAGTGTGTGATTTATGTAATTAGTGCCATTAATATGTGAGTTAACAAAAGTCCTGAATACCATACAGTTGAGCATGGGAGGTGTTCTAGGGAGAGGAGGGTACTACATGAACTCTGTGCTGGCAGAAATAAGGGAAGGAAGGGGAGAAAGCAATATTTCCTTGCCTTTCCACATTTTTGTTGGTGGACTACGCCATGCAGAAAGCTGAACTGACTGCCAGAAAGACAGCAGGCACGGAGGAACAGAAGTCTACAATTCCAAACTTGAAATGTGCCTTTTTAATAGGCCTTTCTCAATATTTCACCTTTTCCCCTTCAAAGCTGAAGGAAAACAGTGCTGACACTGCGCAAATGAAACACAGTAAACTGACTTGGGAATATATAATGTGGTTGAGGCTCAGGAATTTGCCCCAGGGGAATTCCACTGGGAGGAGGATGTAAAAGGGCAAGCACTGCCATGAAGGCATCATTTGAAGAATTACCGTTTCCTTGACAATAGAAAGCAAACAGGATAAAAATGTATCTTGGTGACACTGCACAAGTAATCTCTCTGTGGCCCTTGCTTTTGAACTGGGGTTTTCAGTGGGATTTGGGGAAACTGTTGGAAGCAGAGAGGAGGAAAAGGAAAAATAGATTTGGTCTTGATTTTAAAGCTCTACCAGGATGTACTAATCTTTTGCCACAGCATTTATTACTTAGCTGAGCATAATATTTTCTTGTTAGTCTTCAAAATATATACCCAAATAAACATGAGAAACCAGATTCTCAGCTGGAGTAAATCAACAGACAGTCACCCAAGCCAAGCAAGCCACACTGATTTATATCAGCTGAGCATCTTGCTTAAACTCTTCAGGCGACAGGGAAACCACATGCACTCTGAACTCTCCCTCTAGGATGGGATACAGAGCAGCGACATTATTAACTCTTACAGTCCTGCCAGAAGAGCCTGCATTTGCCTACAGGACTTGTGGGCAAGTCACAACCATCACATCTGCATGTTTTCCTTGTGGCTGCCTAGACTAAAATAAGCAATCCAAGCTTCGGGTATGATCAAAGTCCCCTGTAACAGATTATACCCATATATATATGTGTATACACACACATTCTTTAAGTGACATTTTCTTTATACCCAATTCAACCTTCTCCCTTTTTAGGTGGGTCTCTTTCGAAAATCTGGAGTGAAATCCCGAATTCAGGCCCTACGTCAGATGAATGAGAGCTCCCCAGAAAACGTCTGCTATGAAGACCAGTCAGCATATGATGTGGCAGACATGGTAAAGCAATTTTTCAGGGACTTGCCGGAACCTCTCCTCACAAGCAAGCTAGGAGAGACTTTTCTACACATCTACCAATGTAAGTTGCAATATTTTTATTATTATAAAACATTATTTATAATATAGCATTAAATAATATATAATTTTGGTATGTTAACACTGTGTGGGATACTTTCTGCTCTCCTTTAAGATGTATAAAAGAACCTCTCTGCCCTCAAAATCTTTCACTCTGAGATTCTTTGAACCGCCTGAAGGTTTCAGTGTCAAAATACTAGGAATTTTAATGGAAAGACAGTATTTGAAGCTTTGAAAATATCAGCCTCACCATCGGAAAGAAGCCAGAGGACAGGCTGCCATGGATATGAAAAGCACAAAGACACACATTTTTGTCAGACTTCTTTAAACTGTGAGCCCATTTCATGCAGACATCTCAGTACCAGTGAATCATCTGGGCATGGAGAAGTGGCACTTGACCATGAGAACATGTACCTGTGCTGTCCTCTTCCTTGCAGTGCCTTATGGCTATTTGCCTATAGTCAATAAAATGTACATGCAAGAAACAGCTGCCTTCCTTTACATCCTCAGCTTTTATGTAAAGGTCTTATTGAGAAAGAAAACCCAGAGGATTTCTTCTTTTCATTTTAGCAAAAGCAGTCTTCAGGAAAATCTGAGACTCAAATGCATCAGAATGATGAAAATCCCTGTAAATCAGGAAATGACTGTGTATCTCTTCTCCAGACTGAGGGAGAAATAAACAGTGAGGAAAACACTGAAAAGCCAGAGGAATTAAGAGTTTTTTCCTGACAATGTCCATTATGAAGGCCAGTCAGCCAGTGCTCTGGCAGATGCAGAAAAGCGTATCCAGCCAGCCTAAGCCAAAGAATTGGAAGCACTAAAGAGAAGTGTGTCTAGTCTTTTCACTTGCAGACATTTCAGCTGCCAAAATATTAGAAAGCCATTTTTAAACACTGTATAATCCCAGTGCTAAAGAATCTAAGTTACTTCCGTTGCCTCCCTTTACTGTAAAAATCTGTCTGTGGAGCATAGTCACTAATGTATTTAACATCACAGCGTCTGTAGCTGGTAGAGAAATGCTGTGATCCTCCACATGAGGGACAGCATTGCAAATAAATGTAGTGGATTTGGTCATACATGATGACTTGGGATACAAATGAACTGAAACAGTTGGTGCCTGGCCCTGGACCATCATTTCCCCCTCTTCTTTCCTGCTCACAATTTGCAGGTCTTGTCTGTCTATGCACGCATCAATGAGCTTGTTCAGAAAAGCAACAGAAATTCTTTGTGCTATTAAAATGGCAGTCACAATTGTTTCTGTAGTGAAGTGGCCAAGGAGAAGATTATTCTCTAGAAGGACATGTTCTACATGTCCTTGGAAACAAATCTCCTTTAAACTATTAAGTTTAAGCTTGATGAAAATTGAGAATGTTCTATCTTGGCACGGGAGAGACTGCAAGTAAACTACCCCCTCACCAAAGGAAGAGAGACATGGCAGATCTCAATGTCATTGGCATTATTAGGTCTGTAGCCAGAAGGACTCCTTGTCTCGGAGCTGAGAGCTTGGTGTTAGGATTTACAAAAGCCACGAGCTGAATGGTGAAACATTGCTACCAGCCAACAAAGACATGTTAAAAGGGGCATGGACTGATTCTGTAAGCTTATGTGGTACTGCAGTGGGAAGTCTGAAGAACTCTTCTTTACACTGATCAGAGAGGAGGCAAAAAAGTGCTAGGAAAGATTTTATTGAACTGCACCAGTATTTTAAAGAATTTCCGAAAGACTCGAGGATGAATCTGTTTAAACCAAGGTGGGAACAGGAAAAGATGGACTTTGTATACACTGGAGACCAATGTTTGGGTTAAGAATGAGTAGCAGTGGGTTTTTTCCCCTGTGACCAACAACAAATACATTTTTCTGTTTTAGACAGTACTGACAAAACTCCTTTCACAGAAAGAAAAATGTTGAAAATTGCTGGGATACCAATTGTATTTCATAATGTCTGCAATTAAATAAATCTGTAGCTGGGAGCTTTTCTTCCCCTTCAAACTGTTTAACAAATTATTAATGTGAAGGAAGGATTTTTCCTCTCTGAGTGTATTGGCAAGGGATTTCTGATTTTCTGGGACTCACTGAAGATCCGTTTCATAAATCCAGGACTTTTTTAATATATCCAGAATGGCCTGATTTGCTATAACACAGAGGACTGGGGATTAGATGATGGGTGTAGCAGTCTGTATGGCACAGCACTGATGAAACTTTATCTACTTTCCTAAAACCCTCAGTTGCCTAATGTTTACCTATAACTTGAAGGGCTGGCTGGTCTTCTCTATGCAGCAGACCCACCAGTGCAACCGTGCAGGTGTTTGAGTACCACGAGGCTATGTGCGGAGAAAAGACAGGCTGCATGTATTCAGCAAAGGGTCCTCTGACTTCTCAGAAAGACCTAGCCTTGCCATTTTAGAAAATTTCTAGAAAATGAGAAGCACTGGGCTGTGTTCAGTTTGTCATTCATGTCTAAAAGCTTTTAAAACAAAGTGCTTGTAACAAGGCTAGCAGGAAGGGCTTAAAAGCTGGCTGTTCTCTCTACTGTAAATCTGCTTTTGTTCTTCCATGTGATTATATAGAGTATATGTAATACCCAGAGGAGGGCTCCAAGTCCAAACTGAGAAAACTTATGGTAGTTTTAGACAGTTTTAGGTGCTATGTATGCATATCCATTACTGCTTCCATTAGACTCTTTTACAGTTTAGGACACAAGTGTAAGTATTTTCCCGAAGCTTCCCTAAGATTTTCGAACTGTCTCCCCAGTGGACAAAAGAAACCTGAAAAATACCATTTGAAGATATGAGTACTGATTACTACTCTCTCTTCATAACCTTTAAATGAAGTTCAGCCTCTTTCTTGTGGAAAAGCCTTTCAATCACACAGAGAAATGTCATACACTGGCTAGGGGAGCTGTGCTTGATGGGGGAGCAAATACCACAGCCCTCCAACAACCAGCTGGTCTTCACCCGTTCATCTCCTGCCATCTGCCTCTTCAGAAAGCTATTCCCAGAGTGTGAATGCCTCTGCTAGCTCTATCTTGTTCCTGGCTCTTATCTGATCTTACTGCTGACCTCCCGAATGTCCTTTGCCTTTCCTCAGATGTCCCCAAGGAGCAGCGGCTGCAGGCAGTGCAGGCAGCCATCATGCTGATGTCCGATGAGAACCGGGAGGTTCTGCAGACTCTGCTGTGCTTCCTCAGCGACGTCACCTCCGTGGAGGAGAACCAGATGACTCCTATGAACATAGCTGTTTGTCTGGCCCCGTCCCTCTTCCATCTCAATATAGTGAAGAAAGAAAGCTCGCCACGGTAAGTTTATTCTCAATGCTATAAATAGTCACATCCTTAATACAAAATGATGCCTTCAGTGTTTCTAAAGGCATGCAGGATAAAATTTTCCAAAGCATCTGCTTTCCAGCACACATTACACAGGGCATGGCTTCAGTGAGAGGGGAAAGTCCAGAAAGGAAGCCAGAAGCACACTTGTCTGTGTACAGAAGATGTTTTCACAAGCCCAGCAGGCATTTCTGGCTGGCTGTTGTGAATATGCAGTGCCTGCTTTCCATGCAAAATTTCAATGGGGCACTAGTGAGTTTTGCATAAGTAATGTTGGCTTCTGTGAAGTGAAAGGGCCTGATTTTGCTCTGGTTGAAGTCAAAGAATGACCATGTGTTAAAGGATTTTAATACAGAGATTTTCAGTGAATGGTTTTTCACTCTCTATTTTCTGGCTACATTCTGCCACTTGGGAAACTGAGTTTATTTCAGGCCATATTAAGATGGTAGGTAACATCACCATGTCTAGTGTAGACTAAACAGGGCATAGACCCTGCTAAACTTTACTGGTGTAAATCTGATGTCCCTTCTAACTTCTTTTTCCCCCCATCTAGTCCAGAACACACTGAGATTCTTGGTCAGTATGTGTATAACCAGCACCTGAGCAAGTGTTTTAACCAGTGACAACATAAACCACTGTACATCATGTCTGTTAAAAATCCATTTCAAAATGTACACCACCTAATGCAGGACATGCACAACCTTTCCTGCGTTTACCTTTAGCTCAGCAGTATTTTAGGTAAACATTTTTCCTTTTAAAAAGGACCAACAGTCTGAGCAATCTTTGTGATAAATAAAAACTAAAGATAGACTTTTCTCCCTGGTGTTTCGAACATCCTGCTGCTGTTTGCTTTCATATTAAAAACATTCAGCTCTTTTTACCTGAGACACTGAATTCAATTACAGAGTAATACAGAAAAAATATGCAACGGGGAAGCCAGATCAGAAGGACCTCAGTGAAAACCTGGCAGCTACTCAGGGACTTGCTCACATGATAATGGAATGCAACAAACTTTTTGAGGTGAGTGAGAGACTCAAACAGCATTATTCATGGCCACATAATGCAGCATCCTTTGAAGTATTTATGTTTATGCTTACATTTTATGTCTTGTATTAGCTCAGAGATTGATGGTGCCTCACTTATTTGTAAGCTTGCTCCATCTAAAGTTTATTTATCTTGTTTCTTTATGACTGTTCCCTTCTAACAGTTGAAGACCCAACTATTAAAAATGCAGGGTAATTATTCTGTGGCAGTTTTCAACCCGCAATACTGGATTAGGAAATTTTTGTTTAATTCAAATAAAAATCTGCTGGTTTAACATTTCATTTTATTATAATGCTTTTAGCACCTCAATTGAAACTTACTAATTTCAAATACTTTTTATTTCTGTGTGTCGTGCAATAAAGTTAAAATCTCATAGGGAGAAGCAGTCATTTCTGCAGCTACTTTCACTGCAGGTGGAGGAGAGCTAATGCTCATATCTCACTTCCCCAGAAGCAACATTTTGGAGGGCTAGAGGAGTAACACAGGTGTATTGACATGCAGGTGGTCAGTCTAATACAGTTCTGCATCAGTAGTGCTATTCTGAGCTGTGGACTGTTTCATTATACTGCCTTGATTTCTCATCTTGCATAATAAGCAAAGACAGATATTAATTTTACAGATCATATTCTCATTTCAGTTGGATGCTGAATGGTCTATCAGCCTAGAAACACATTGCCCTAAAGAAAAGTCCTCAGCTGAAGGTTTTTCCCTGTGTGTTTTCCCTCCCTTCTGTGGCACAGGTCCCACACGAGATGATCGCCCAGTCCCGAAATTCCTACATCGATGCAGAAGTGCATTCTCCCACCTTGGACGAGCTTGGGAAACAAGTGGATGAGGAAGGAGGGAACTATCAGATGTACCTGGAAAGTCTCATGCAGAATCTCCAGAAAGAAGCAAAAGAGAAATTCAAAGGATGGGTCACGTGTTCCAGCACAGAGAACACAGAACTCGCCTACAAAAAGGTATTTTGGGGAGACATGAAGAAGCAGTAAAGAAACCAAAGTAAAATACAGCCTAGCTGTGCGCCACCCTGACTTGTTGCATGGCATAATGCATACCCTGTATACATACCTGTGTCTGGTGAGGCACATGATTTATTTTTTTTTTAAAGACCACTAAAAGCAGTTAAGAATGTAACATAATTGTGATTTGAGTATGAGATTCCAGGAAAAGGCACACAAAGCAAGCTAAGGTCTCCAAAACTGATGAAGTAAGTGATACAGCAACCAAAGAGCAATCTGAGACTTTAAACAACAGACAACTTAACCTGGGCAAGCTCTTCGACTGGGGAACAGGCAAAGTTTCTGACCGTGTCCTGTTGTTTGCCAGCGGTTTGGAGAACAAAGCCAGAACATAAGCATTAAAAACCCTCTTCAGGCTGTTCACTGCTTTACTTAGCCAGGCGAGCCATATGGCCAGTTCTATCCCTGATCCTCTTGTTTCCACTACCTTTTTGATATCTGCAACCTTTATCACAATTTCTGAAGCTGTTCCAGGCTCTGCCACTTCTGCAGGGAAAGCCAGACCACTGCAGCCAGGAGGAGGAGGCTGCAGTGTCCCTGCAGACACTGGGGTTCAGGGCTTCTGGAAATGCAGTGGCAAAACAGAGGTCTGCAAACCAGCGGCCACTACCAAGAGGAGATGGTGGTTTAGGGGTGGGTGACACTGGTTAGGTAGGGAAGGGCATTGGGAAGAACGTGGGACCTGGACAGTGAGGGGGCAGGGAGTCTTAGGGGCCAGAGGAAGCATTATCCCTGTCTGGGAAAGTGCAACCCCTCTGTTAGGGCAAAGAAATCACAGTTACTCTGGTTTGTAGCCAGCTGCTGTGAGTGACCTCTCCAGGGAGGGCCTGCAGGGGCTTGGGGAGAGAGTAGCAGGGCTCAGGTGGGAGCAGGATGTGGCAGAGGCAAGGGAGTGAACAGGGGCGGGCACAGGTCTGGGGTCAAGGGCATATGAGACTACAGAGGGGATTGGGAGTCCCTGAGGCTCCAGGGCAGGAGGAGGATGGAGGAACTGAGAACTCTGGGGAGGAGTAATTATAGCAACATAATTCAAGGTGGGAGTTGGGTTTCTGGGGACATGATCCTGTGGCTGTGGGAGGCGCTGGAGGTTTCGGGAGCACTAGCATTGATATGTGAGGAAGCAGGGCTTGCAAGATCCTAGTGCTTAGAGTTAATTTGTTTGCTGCCTGAAATATGACATCCCTAAAACCATGCAGAAATGCTGTATGTGTGGAATTTAGGATATTCATCTTCTATGTAGCCTAGCACTTTCCGCTTCCCTTATTGCATGCTGTGGAGGTGTAACCAGTAACAGGAGTGGTGAGCTGGGAAGAGTTAGCGAGCAGTTTGTGTATTCCTTCTTTGAAAGACGTTTTCCCAATACTTCCCTTGCGGCTATTTTGAGGAGCAAACATCTGTGTATCTGACACATAAGTGAATGAACATGTGTTCTGCTCTTCCACCAATTAACCAGGAAAGTTAATTGACCCTCAGTCCCAGCTAGTGCATCAGATTACCCAAGGTAGTAGCTTTATTTCAGCCCAGGGTTTCAGCCTCTCTTTTCATCTATTTTTACTTCTACACACATATATTTTTCATTACACTTGGGATGCTTGGGTTTGAAAAAGTGACTTTCACACTAGAAATAATACAGCAGCTCCACTGGCACCATGGGATCTGGTCCAGATATACACTGGTGTGAGAGCAGAAGTAATGTATCACTTCAGTTTTCCATCCAGGACTAGGATGCATAGGTTTTCACATACAGAAGAGCAGCAGCAATAGCAATTTATAGTAATAGTTAGCAGGGAGATATGCTTGCTTTTAAGCTAAAGCTAGATACCCATACCAAGATTCTGCCATCAGTTATCCTGTGCTGAACATATGCATATACCTCATGGGCTTTTATCTTCTTTGTTGCTTTACTCCAGGTTGGGGATGGGAACCCCCTGCGGCTTTGGAAAGCCTCAGTGGAAGTGGAAGCCCCCCCATCAGTTGTCCTGAACCGAGTGCTGAGAGAACGTCACCTCTGGGACGAGGACTTCTTGCAGTGGAAGGTGGTCGAGAGCCTGGACAAGCAGACAGAAGTTTACCAGTACATTCTGAACAGCATGGCTCCTCATCCCGTCCGAGATTTTGTCGTTCTGAGGTGAGCTAAGGGCAGTTCTCCAGTACCTTTGTGTCCCACAGTGCTTACACGGAAGATCTGGTCTTACCTCAGCCTTCACATCTGTATAATTGTGCTTCGAGAACTCTACTTCTGGGCAGCAGTGCTGATTTCTCAAACTGAATTAAAATGGTACACCTAGAGCATGCTGACCTTTTCTCTGATGTAATTTGAGCAGCACATACTCCTGAGGCCATAAATATAATTTCTTCCTTAGAACAGATGTCTGGTAATAGCTGCTGTTCCCTCTTAGCTTTGTTTGTTGTCAAAATGGTGCAAATAGAACCCAGTTGTTTTTTTCACTGCTTTTGCTGTTCTCTGGGGAATGTTTGATGTTTAAGAGCTAAATGTTTAGTAGAGAAGGCAGTGAGACTTTTAAGCTAAGGTTGTTATATGGTGTCTATATAAGTTGTTATTTTAGATTTGCAGTTGGAGTCTTTGTAGACCAAGAAATGCTAACCCATAAAAATCTTGGTGTAGAAATGAACAGAAAGAGGCAGTAGATGTATTCTGACTGTCTTCCAGGGGATGACATCTCTCAAATAAATGTGTAGCTGTGTATCAATATTCTAAATTCAGTCCCAGTTCTGCCATTGTCTATCTGCCTGCACAGAACAGACAAAATAAATTCCTGTTATGCACCTTCTGCCTTTGAAATCCTGGCTTTTTGCTTGCTAGGAGCTATTGTGGAGCTGCTGACATATTTCACTTACAGGGTCAGTTCTACAGTTATTTATTTCAGGATTATTTTGTGCATTCCCATTCTTGGTCTTTGCTTTCTTTGATTGAAATGATGTGCCAGAGAAATACTAAGCAGTTTTGACAAAGGAAATAGTCCAGTGAGTCAGAATTGTATTAGAGGGAACAAAGATTGAAGGAAAAAGATGAGCCCTATAAAAAGTAATTCTAATAGAACATCCCTTCTATGAACTTCAGTATGCTCTTAGAGAATGATAACATGCAGATATTGTCAGTATAAGGGAAGAACTATTGGAACTCTTAGGGAAACATGTTAAAAATATTTTCTGTAAAATCTTTATAATGTGAAAACACCAGCTCACCCATTACTCTATTTCTTTTGCCTTCCCACAGTATACTGGGCTAAATTAATTATTTTTATATATATATATATAAAATATATATTGTATGTTATTTTATAATTAATTTTCTTATATAATTTTATTGACTTAAACAAGTGATAAATTTGGCACTCCACATCACACCAAAAAGATTGCCTGGGAGCACTGGGGAGGCTTTGATGACCATAATTCTGTCCTCTTATTTCCCACTTAGTTCACTATTAGGTTTCATGGTGTTTTATGTTCTTTAAAGACCTGCTGAGCAGTCACATCAGTTAAAGGAAAATCTCGCCATCAAGTTCTCATTCTTTTCACTAACCCAGGCAGAATGATCCCCAGGGACTGAAATACATGTCATAAAACTGAATCCTGGTAGGTTTTTAAGGGCTGAAAAGAGCCATCAGGCAGATCTGTCAGATTCCATTGTTTATCTGTTTTGATTTATATCATTAAGTCTAGAGCAAGGTTAGCCAGCAATATTGCAGTCAATTTGATACCTTGATTGGTGGGAAGTGAACAGTGAAATTATAATTCACCTCTGGAGACATGAATTAATGTATTTTAACGGATGGCAGTTTTCCCCCTTCCCAGTCAAACTTTTGGCTGTGAAAGGATAAACTTCATTGTTCTTTTTTTATTTTTGTTTTGTTGTGGTTTTTTTTTAATTTGACAGTCATGAGAAGGGGATTAGGCTCCCTTGAGAAGACTCTAATGGTAAGAGGATAGGGGCGATGTTTCATATGCCTGGGATCTGACACAGCTCTCAGTTGCCCTGCACAGGCGTCACTTTTCAGTAAAGATTCCTCAAGTGTTTAATGTTCATTAAGTATCACAGCATCTCTGTCAGTTAGGTGTCATGTCCATTTCTACTACTGTAAGGTATTTAGAGAAGTACAGAAACTGACCTAAATCTATAACTGGCAACAGGAATCATAAATCTTCTGCAGTCTCTGGGATACATAGTTTTCCATTTGACAAATTGCCCAAGTGCTGTGTAGTTATCAAGATGATACGGTCACATCTAAGCAGTGTGCAAGCATTCACAGTAAATCCGAGGTGTGATTTCCTGCTCTCCACGTGTTTCATCTGCCAAGATATAGCTCATTTTTGTTAATGCACAGACACATGTGAAACCTTCTGAAGTGAGTATCTTGCTGCATTGTCTTGAATAGCAACTCAATTTCATAGAAGAAAAATGCAGAATGTGAAAATTATCTACTGAAGTCCAAACTTCAACAGTCCTTGAAAGCAGCTTACCTGCTACAGTTGATACTTCCCAAGGCAGGGTAATCCCTGCCTCAGACAATCCATGGCAAGATGAAGCACATCACACAGCACGGTGGGAATTTCTCATTTCTTCCTACAGCATAGGAAACAGCATAGACCTATCCTGTGAGAGGCAAGGCAGATGAGAAAGATGTGAGACACCAGAATATGTAGAGACTGCTTACAGAACAAGAAAAAAGTCATAATTATTAAAGTCTAGGTCTCCTGAACCTGGTGGAAAACTTCTGCAGCATGTCAGAGAGGCTAGAAACCTGGGAGAGGGGATTAAAAATAAAATGACTGACAGAACTCAAAATAAAAGTACATCTTAACAGGCCAGCCCAAAACCTGCCTGCTTGTGAAAAGAAACGTGGGTAATAAGAAATCAACTACCTGCCATTGGCTAACTGATATGCATGGTGACATGGTCAAGAAATTTCACTGTTCTATTACTTTTTCTCCAAGTAAAATTTACTCAATAACAGTGGTGAGACAGAGTGTGGTTGTATGGTATAGAAAATGACCTTCTCCTCCTGCAAGGGAGCATAGATCCTGCTGGGAGAAGAGGTAGACAAGCACATGATTATGTTAGCAGGGGATGCAGAAAGCTTGTTGCCTCTTGCTATGTGGCAATGGAAAGGAGGAGGACCTTTCCAAGAGATGTCTCTTTTTTGGAGTCACAATGAGGAGGAAGGATGCAAATGGATAAGCAATGCCTTTGTAGGTGCCTGCTTGACCAGTCCCGCTACAATGGTTGGTGAGGATGTTGGTTCAAGCGTTTGCTTGGTAGCAAACCAAAGCCTACCCTAAAGAAAGTGAGCCTCAACTTCGCTGTCATTCCTAAAGGAGTTAACATGAAGTTCTAGCCTTGGGCTATTGCAACAAATAAGCCATGTAAGACTCTACTGTGCCATTGCTACTTGGCCAACAGCCATTTGAGGAGACTTTCCTCAGCTGCTGTCTATCAGTGGATATAAGCAGCAGAACTTCCTGGTAAAATGTGCTGCATTTATACTTTTCATCACCAAGAGTACTATAAATTAATGCCATTAATAAATGCCATTAATAAATGTTTGTCATGAAAGGATGCCCTTTTTTTAATTATTCGGATGCCCTTGAAACATGTTCTTGGAGTTTCAGCAGCCAGTGTGGGTAGTAGTGAGGCTTTCTGCTGTGCCAGACTGTATCAATTCTGTAAATCTGCACAGGTGCAATCCAACATTTCAGCCTTTGTTGGATGGCTTGTGCACACTTTATGTCCTTTCCAAAACTTCTGTCTATCTGCAAAAAGCCATATCATGCCTTGTAACACATGATGGTTACAAAGTGCTCGTGTGGACAAGCAAAACTTCTCCACCTGGAGCCTGCAGCAATGTAGATGGGTGGCCATTCAGCATCATGGTCAGACTCCCAACTGGGGTAGAGGGACAATGGCAGCATCAGGTGGATATTGTCCTTCAGGAAAATAATGTACATAGCATTGATTGCAAGATCTTTCCCCAAGTCATTTCAGAAAGTGGGAGTTTTGGGGGTTGATTTGTTTTCTCATGTACAGTGTATCATACCCAAACCTCTAAGCAGATCTTTTCAAAATTATAGTACCCACCATTGAAATTAATTAGTTTACAGGAGAGGATCTAGCTCTAAAATCTGAGCTTGGTAAGTTTGTCACCTGTTACGAGCAATAGTGACTACAAATTTAGAACACAAAACCCCTCCAGGGAATCCTAGAACGGTACAGTGGCATTGCAGGCTACAAGAAGGATAAAGAGCCAAGCAAACTGTGACTTTAATTCAGGTTCTTACTCATGTGCCCAAAAGTTTTATTACTAAAGTGATGACATCTTGAATGTGTTAATGCAGGACATGGAGGACTGATTTGCCAAAGGGGATGTGCATGCTGGTTGCCATCTCTGTGGAGCATGAAGAGGCTCCTCTTCTGGGATCTGTGCGAGCCATCGTGATGGACTCTCAGTACTTGATAGAGCCATGTGGCTCAGGAAAAGCCAGGCTGACCCATATCTGCAGAATTGACCTAAAGTAAGTATCGCACCTGCAAAAAGCAGATCTCCATTCAGCAGGGCAAAAACTTCCAGCTCAGGGAGGGAGGAGGTGCTGGGAACAGGGGACATGGTCAATGTAGCTTTGTTGCTTGGGAGTCTTCCTGCAGTTTTTTCTATCCACCAAGCTAATTTCTCCACTCAGCATCTACCACTATTATGATGTGATCATAGAAATAAAAGCTGCTTATTTGATTACTGCAAGGGATAACTTCAGAGTACACTTACAATGACAAGTATTTGAAGTCCTCACCATCACCATGGGCAGCAGAGAGTAAGAAGTGTGGCAAGCACGTTCCTGTCGGGCATATTTCTTGAGTTTTTGAGTTTCTCAATAACTGTCTTTCCACTTCTTCAGAGGACATTCCCCAGAGTGGTACAACAAAGGCTTTGGACATCTGTGTGCAGCAGAAGTTGCCAGGATCAGAAACTCATTTCAGCCTCTGATTGCCGAGGGACCAGAAACGAAAATCTGAGGAAGTGTTCCTGGGAGCGCGTGAGCATAAATTGGGCTTTGGCAGGGAACGTGAAGGCTGAAAGCAAAGATCTTATTTAAGTTACAGAAATCTGACCAGACCTGGGTCTGTACAAAGGTGAAACAGGAATTTTATAGGAAAGTTCTTTTATTCTGGAGACTTATCTACCCTCCATCATATCCCTCCTGTATTAATTTCAATTATTGAAGTAAACATTTCTTCAGAGAGCTTTTATCATTATTACTTTAAAATCAGTCTATTGCTATTACTCGTGTGTTACAGAACTCTGGTATTTAAAGGCTTCTAAGAAGCATATTTTAATTGTAAATAAATTATGTACAGTATGTATATATTTATATCTATCTATATATATGTATATGTATAAATTAATTATTTTGTATATAACTCAGTGCAAATCACTTGCATCAGTTGGTCCTTAAATGAATCTGTCCTTTGTTTCTCAGTGTGTCACTGCTGCATAAGCTGTGTTTGCTATTATCACAGGGCTACCAGGAATAATCCATGTGATAACAGAAACGTCTGTTCTCAAATATGTTTTGTGTTTGTGTATTCTGTCAGAAGGTACCTAGAAATAGATTTAAGAAGAGTTAGAAGAACTGAGGAGGAAGGAGGTTACTGTACGTTTCAATATAATGAGGAGTGGATCAGCTTCACCAAATAAAATACACAGAAATGTAACAGAGATATAGACATTTTGAAGGCCATTTATATTCAGCTGCAAAAAGTTTGTGACTGTTAGTACAAGGTGTTGAAAACTTACCTATTGCCTTAATTAACGGCATATCTGCTACTGGAGAACTTCACTATGTGCAGCATTCAAAGCTACTGCTTATTCTTGGAGAGTACAAGATAATGCTGTGTGTATTGAGGTGTCTGAAGTCAGACTGGTAAGTTATTAAGCTGTAAATCTTTTTTTTTTTTAGCATTTTGTCTAGGTTCTGAGTAAGCGTTTCTGTGGTGTTCTTCCCTTCTCCCATAGAGATGGCTAGTTGTTAAGAAACTCCAAAGCAGATTTCCCACATCCAGTGAACACAAAGATGTGCAGATGAATACCATGCCTTTTAATATCCTTACTATACAAATAATTAAACGTTTTTAAAGCTTTTAAACACATCTTGGAAATTTACAAGACTAAATGCAGACTATGCTTGGAGAGATTGCTTTTATAGTAACAGCAAGTATTTTCATATTATATTGCACTGATCTGCATGATCCAGCCTCTATAGGCTTTGGTGGGAGCAGGATTAGTCCCTGACTATGAGGAGTAGGAGCCATTTAAGCCTATTTTATAATTTCATTTTCAGGGACCTATTATTTTGCTAATGGAAGAATGTTTTAAAAGTAATAATAATAATTTGTTGATGTTACCTTTGAGGCAGGGTTCCGTTTTAACTAACCTAAGACCAAAAATGATATTACAGCTATGATTCAGTAAGAATGTACAAGCCTGTTAATACTGTTCTTCATTAATCGTATTTGTTCACTTTGACTTTATTTATTGCTACATAAACCAGCTGAGTCATTCATAGCCAGTGTTTTAGCTCAGTCCTTCCAACAAAATCCACTAAGACTTAGTATGAGGTCAATTAAGCAGGATACATTTCCTACATGAAGCTACAGTTTTGCACCCTGATTCAGTAATCAGGGAAGTCTTTTCAAAGCCAATGCTTTGAATCTGCCCCGGGTATGGGGGCTGTGGAGTGGACAGTGTGCAGTCCTCAATTGCTGCTTGAGCATGACCCCACGTGCCATTGTACCCATGTCTAAGGGCTGTAATCCAAGGAGCAAGCCAGTGGGAGCTCGAGGTGGACAGGGGCAGGGTGGCCCTGCATGGTGTCCCCGTGGAGCAGCAGGACCCCAGAAAGTCATTGTCATCTTCCTCCATAAGCTGTTTCACCCATGTTTTGTTGTACAGCTCATAGGATCAGGGAGGTTGGCCACCCATCAGCTCCTGCCTTGAGTTTATGGCCAACAATTGTTGCAATGTGCAACTGTTGTGCGTTTTTAAGTCTTAGAGAAAGGGGAGCGCTCACACCCTTACGTGGCCGTGTTAAGGTCTGGCAGTCACCAACCAACTGCAGGGCACAACCACTGCCCATGTCCAGCCTTCCCAGGAGCAACCGGTGGCTCGTGAGCTGGCGGGGGCAAGGCCGGTCCTGTGGTTCCAGTGGGACTGCCAGCCCAGAAGGTGGCATCTCCTCCCCAAATGCCTGTAGCCATGGCAGCAGGTTTCCTGCCGGCTGTTTTCCAAAACACAAGCAATTAGAGCACTTCTGCTACATTAGTTTGCATAAATGGATACAGTAATGCCTCAGTATTAATGGATGCAGAATTTCTGGCCCTGGGAATGGCAGTTGTCTGACAGCAAATAATTTCTTGATGAAATGAAGGGAAATCCTGGTTTTATCCTGTCCAACAAGTCATTGCTCAGCTGGAAGGGGCCCCGTGCCACCTGCTGCTGTTAGCAAGGTAGGGTTGTCCTCCTATCCTTGCAGAAGCTCTGTTGTGTGCTTCTGACGTCTCTAAGCCATGTATCAATGAAATATGATTTCTTTAAAATGCACATTATGCCATGTCTATCATTCAGCTACCACAGTATTTTGTATTGTTACATTGCCATTGAGAATACATTATGATAATTGCATTTTTAAATGTTATACTCAATACCTCATATTTTTACCTCATCTGTTGGTATCTGTCATTAGTTGTAAATAAATGCAGAGTTTAATAAATTTGCATATACTAAAGAATGACGTTTCCTTTGTGTGCTCATTTTATCCACTGGCACAAGAAACATGGTGCACTGAAGTTCTTGGTTTCTTTATTGCAACCTGCAGTATGCTAAACAGTTCTGATATGGGATTTCAACAATGATTTTAGGCTTAAAAATATATTGTTGTCCATTATACTTAAGTATATGAGAGCTTCATAGCAAAAATCATGTTTTCTAAAGAAGCCCTTAAGCTAGAATGGCTGGCTTAAGACAGGTAATTTCCGGTCCTCCACAGTATTTGGTCCCCTGACTCCCACTGAATTCAGCCATGTTTCTGCATCTATGTTCTTGTCAATAAACTAAGTCTAGGTTCATAAAGGTTACAATGGAGCTGGGATGCTGAATGTTGGGGTCATATTATTAGACTTCAGCCATCTCAAATCTATCAAGCCACTGCAAGAGAGAAAAAGATGCCACAGGAGGACAGTGATTCGCATGGTTTGTCTTACGCATTTCTACAGAGGGCATAAATGTCTCTTTGGATGGGCCTATATCTCTCCAACTCTTTCATGAATTGTCAAAAGCAGCAGACTCTCAGAAAGCAGATGAACATACAGGCTGAACATACCAAAATGACTGTGAGATGGAAACATTGCAAGAAATATCCAGAAGACTGCTGGAGCCTGCAAATCAAATAGGAAAGGATTGAAAACTGATACTGCTGCTCCAGCTCAACAGTGACATGGAAGGGCCAGGGCGTGATTACAGCCAGAAAGCAGCACTTAAATGGCATGACCTGCTCACAGTGCCTTTGGGATTTAGTATGGCCATGTCATGCTCTGCTTGCCAGATCAGTGTCCATCATAGCTGCACAAGGTCTTCATTTGGATGGGAGCAAGGCCAGGGAGGTCATGTTGTTAAAACCACAATTGCACATCATTGTGTGCCGGGACCAGGGACAGAGGGCATCAAAACCCAGATTCAGAACAAGGTCAGTGTTTGGACTTTGTTAAAATATAAAATTTAAATTGTGAGGCATCAGGTTCCATCAACATCATGAGTGACTCAGCTGTACTGTAAAAAGCCAACATTTTCCCCCAAAGTAGCAACGGATGCAGAGCAGATCTCATCCAGCACTGTGTGACTGTTGACTGTCCTGCTTCAGCATACAAGAAACTCAGCTCGGCAAACACAGAGGTACATGGAACTGAAGGGCTAACACAGGGCAAAGCAGTGCGTCTGGGTTAATGAGTGAACAACAGGGAAAACATTACAACACTGCAGATGACTATTTGCTTGTCTTTTATAGACCAGTGTTGGGGATGTCTTGCGCACACCCAGACACCTTTCCTGATCCACAACAGGACCCAGACACCAGTGACTCTTAGTGCCTCTGGTGAAGACTAGCATCTCTTGCATAAAAAGTAATCTGGACACTTACGTTCTTGTGCCTCTTTAACTCTGAAACTAGGCTGGCTGTCCCACTGCCTCACTCCTGACCTCCCCCAGGTAGTTATTTTCCACTGCTCTCTTCCACTATCTAAGCACAACATACCCCCTTCCCTGCTCAGTCCCTCCCTGCCTGTCTGCAGGCCGGCCTCCAACCTGTCCCAGCTCACCCAACCTCTCCAGCCTGTCCCAGCTCACCCAACCTTGGCATGCTGCTTCCCCTGCCCGTGGGCTGCCAGGAGGCCACAGGGTTCAGCCTTCAGGGCAGGCTGATCATGGCCCAGTGGTCAATGGTCCCAGCCCCAGTTGCCATGGGGGCAGTTGGACATTGCTAGCCTGCCAGAGCTTGAGTCTGCTAATGTCCCATGCCCCACGCTAGGGACAAAACTCTGGGGTGAGAAGAAATTGTTTCTGCTTCTCTCCTCGCAGCAGGCAGGAAGGCAAGAGCAGGAAAATAACTGAGAGCCTGTACCACAGCACAGGTGCTGCTCAGTCCCACCATAATGACAAGTTGCAGCCTTCAATCCTTTCCCAAAGGGGGCATATCTGGCAAGATGCGGAAGCTAATGGTAGCCACAGTTTCAATGTAGTGAACTGCTCTTTAACTTGCACAAAGACCAGAACCACAGCGTGTGGTTCATCAGCACAGTTTGGAAGGAAACAGGCTGGGGTGCCGGCCGTGGCCGCACTTCAACAAAAAAATATCTCTTTCTGCAACTAGAGCTTCTCCAGAGGGAGCCTGCCCTGCTTGGCCAGAGCAGCTGCATGGAGCTCTGCTGGCAGCCAGCTAGAGGATTACAGCTTATTTCTTAATCAAAATACTTGATTCTGCAACAGGGCACTAGGGAAACTCAGCCTAAATCTGCAAAATCTGCTCTTTCTCCTTCACCTGCTCATAGCAGCTCCAAGACAGACACATAGCTGAAACACAGAGCCAGCACTTGCTACAGTGAGGATTTGCAACAGCTTGCAGTTTATGGGAGCAAATTAGCCACAGGGCCATCTGTCCCTCCCCAGACCATGCCTGGCCCGCTCCTTGCTAGAACAACTCCTTGTCCTTGAGAAGATACATATCGAATTACTTTGTTTTTATTAAATAAACATAGGAACCACAGGTGGGGGAGCAGAGGACAGTAACCCTCTCAGCAGCATCTGCTGCCCAGCAATGCCTGGCCACGTGTGCAGGGCAGATGCTGGGTGCCTGCATGCAGCCTGACCCCAAACCCACACAACCAGAGGCCTGCAGCCCACCCAACTGCCCTGCTGCACCTCGCCGACTCCAGCCAGCCTTGGTCTTCACAGCAGTAGGACCAGAAGCACCACAGCTGATCTGGCTTAAGTCTTTTTCCCTTCATACTCTTTCAGTTTAGAGACTTGCCATGAGGTAGTCAAAAGCAGGGAGTTTATCAACACTGAACACTTGTCCTTGTGCCACACTGCTGGCTGTCACTAACCAGCATGAGCGAGGAGCCCACCACAGCTGTACATGAAGACCACCTGGGGTTCACGGCTGCTACAGTGTTTTGCTAGCTGTTGGCCTGCTCCCAGGGGGACAGGAACTCAGAACGGGGCCTATGAAGTGCACAATGTTAGCTCTTCAGCCTGGATTTCTGTTTCCCTGAAGAGTCATGGCCCTTTCCTCCTGGCCCAAGGAGGAGGTATCATGCCAGCCCCTTTCCTGGGTTCGCAGCATCAGGCTCACCACATCTGTACTGCTTTGCAAACAAGCTAAGTAACTGATTTAGGGAAAATTTCCCGTTCTTCAGCAGCTGTATTTGGGGATCCCTGGGAAGCAACAGGGTTGCTGGTGAGGAAGGACTAGTTCTGCTGCTGCAACTGCATTGTGGCAGCACTGGTGGACATACCAACATGCAGGGCACACTGACAGCTCCCTGCTGGGGCCCTGGGACAGCCAGAACACTGTGTCAGAGCCAGCTTTTGGCAGTCCACCTTTTCTGCTTCACATGAGACTGCAAAGCGTGAGCCAGACTTCCCACCAGCACAGCACCAGCCCCACCTGCAGTGAACCCACCCCAACACCAAGTGAGCCACCACACATGTTTTATTCACAGCCCCTTCCCAAACACCAGACCAAACCCTATCCACAAGCATTGCCTAGAATGGGATTTATGGCCTGGCTGTGCCCAACCATGGCCCACAGCCTTATGTCTTTTAAAGCTGGTGTCATCATCTGGTGATCTTGTGCAGTTTCCTCCACACTCAGAGAGGTGCCAAGACACTTGTAAATAACTGAGCAGTGACATTCATCTCACTGCTGAAACCACCAGGACAGTGATGGAAAAGTTTGTGGTTATTATCAATGCAAATAAAAATAATGGTTGCAAATAATGAAAAATTAAATGGGTACCACTGTGCTAAACCAAAATGTTACAATATGGCCTCCTCGGCTCTCCAGTTTTTCTTGCCTTGGGCAACCTTTCTTAGCAATCACTGGTATTTATCAGAAAAGAAATATAGTTATTGCATTTGGGTTTTTCAAATAATTGAGTAATTTAATCTTTTAAGTGCCTCTGAGATCACTTGCTGTAATTAAAGATAGAAGATGAATGACTGAAGTACAAGAGCACTGAATGACTTTAAAAATGAATGTGTCCTTGACTGCATCTCCTGTGCATTTATATAATGATTATCCCACATTAATATGACCAAGCAGATAAAAGGAGAAAATAATAAGAGATTGGTTGCATTATTTTTCTTCCAGCCCAATAATAATATATCACCAGCTGGAGAAATGTGCCTGTGAATACCAAGCAGGAGCAACCACGTGCTGTCGAGCACAGGACCCCACCGCCTCCCGCTGCGAGGTGCAAGGAAAAGCAATATCCGCTCATGGATCCCACAGCAATGCGGCAGATAAATGAGTTACAAATGTGTATAAAATTCACAATCTTCCATCAGAAGTAGACTTAAAGGCTCAGCTAGTGCTGGGAGAGACGACTGCAACATTGGCAGCTTACTCTACGAGCATTTATTTTCTCAGCTTTTGGAAACAAGACCCATTTGATCCTAGCAGAGAGCAGAAGGGTTGCTGCAAAGTAATAACTATCAGCAAAAAATCCATAAGGCCTATAAACAATATTTTGTCTTCTAAATAAACTACACACCCTGGCATACCTCTGTCATTCCTTGGTATTTAAGTCCCCATTCGATAGCCCAAATGTAAATAAATAAGTGCCCAAAGAGGGAAAAGGAGGTTGTGAGCAAGTTGGAGCTGGCCTTGCTTCATTCTTCACGCAGCGCAGAGTCCCTGGATCGCGCCTGTCCCAGGCTGGAGGAGTGGCAGCCTTGCACCCCTTGGGGCACGCTCCAGGCTGCTTGGTGAGGCTGCGGCCTGGCGGGAAGACCTCCTCACCAGCTTGCTCCCCTCTCTTTCCTGGCAGGGCATCCGATGGCCTCCAGCTCCACTGCGCCATTGCCAGACTACAAAACTTTGTCACCTCGTAAAACTTTACAGCAAAGATAGTTTATACTGTTACACCTCTTGAACTGAACACTCAGCCAATTCGTGGTTTCCTCCGGCGGGAGGAAAAAACAGATTTTTTTTGTCAGGTGGTGTGTTTGTGCAGCCCTGCTGGTTTGCAGCGCTGTCCAGAGCCTGCTGCAGAGCCCTGAGCTGGAGGCAGCAATGCGACAGTCAGCTCACTGCAAAGAGCCAAGATGCCATTTTAGCCTGGGACATCCTCTTGGCTCTGCTTTCCCTCTGGACCCCGCTGCACATCCTGCTCAGGAGGTGCCTGGGATTCGGCACCACTCCGGCTTGGATGTGCACCCCAGCAAGGCACAGCCTGAGAGGAAGCTCCGGCTTGGAGGCTCCTTTGGCTCCTGACAGCCAAAGAGGTGGGAGTCAGAAGGCACCGCTCAGGTCCTCTCCTTCCCTGATGCCATAAAAAGAAGTACATTATACATCCCAGGTTAGGGGGGAAGAGTTAAAACTCATACCTTCCTACCAAAAAAAACCGCCAAAATCTTGTGTGTTACTCTCTTAGGAAGGAAGAAACTCTTTCCACTAAAAGAAAAGAACTAAAATAGAAACTAATCCAACTTGATGTGAATTTTCAGTATTTAGAAAACATCACCACTGTCATTCCCACCTCTCCTACTGAGCAGTGCACAGCTTCCCTCTGCATCTCAGACCCCCATGGGCCTCCTGGGACTTGGGCCAGAAAGAGATTTGGATGAGCTCAGGAGAGCTGGGCTGGATAACAATGCTTCGCCATGTTGTGTTGTGAGTAACTCTTGTGACGAGGAAAAGGCTTTTGACAGTAAAATTCATCATGTAGGAGGTATATCATTAAGGGACAAATGTGGGAGTTTTCAGAATAGATTTTTTTTTTTTAAGAAAGAATATTCAAAGTTCCATGGCCCATCCCCACACCAGGGCAAGAAACTGGTGCATCTGCTTAAGCTTGTAGATTTTCTGCCCTGCTTTGTTAGTATTTTCCCTGATTTCTCTCTGCCTCCCTGGCCCTTTTGCTGCTCCTTCACAAACACACACACAAAATAATAGCCAGCAAAACGTCAGCACCCACAAGTGTCTTGGCTGTAGGCTGCAGGCTGCTGTTACTTCAACTTTCTGGTTTCCTAACGACCTTCATTTTCTCAGAATGGTTTGACAGAGAGCAGTGTTTCTGTTCAACCTGCAAACCAAAACAAAAGCCTCTGATATGCTGAACCCTGCCACTTTCATCTCACCTTGTTATTCCTTCTTTATCCAATCTATTAAGAAGGGTGGGCTTAACCAGCCAGCACCAGCTGTAGCCTTGTGAGAGCTGGCGAAGGGTGGTTTGGCAAGCCACGAGGGGCACATCAAAGACGGGAAGACCTTGTTTTCTCCTTTCTTCTCCTTGCCTCCTCCTCTTGGTTTTGCATGAGTGAAGAAGCAGCAAGACTGAGCTTTCTCAGCTGAAATCTAGTACCTCAAATTGACTTCTTGGCCCTGAATAAGCATAGTTTCACCTAAGGGGTTTTTGCAAGAGGACCAAGTTTGCTAAGGGACTCAAAAGCAAACGAATACAGAGCAAGGAGCAAAGTGAAGGGCCAGTTGTGTGTTTAAACATACTGACATTTGTATGGCTGCTGTCCCGTTCATTAGACTTGTCCCTTTCAGCTCCCACTTCCTTTAACCTTGACATTTGCTTTCCTTAGGATGTTTGACAAGGATGCCACAAGCTGACTGTGTAGTGCTGCAGCTGTGCTGACAAAGTCCCTCTTGCTTGTAACTCTACTGGAAGGGAAGAGCTGTTCGATTTCCTGCAGTGTTACTATGGAATAAACTACTGCAACAAAACACTCTTATATTGGTATGGTTACTGCCACAGGCTTTTTAAATAGTGATAGTCACTTTAAAAAAACCAAACAGCAACAAAATCAAAGAACCCACCCGCCCCCCAAAGCCCTTGGTGTGTTGGAAAAACCTCTGTTTAGACACAGGCCCCAGCAATTGCCAATAAAAGCTACAGGAATTTATGTGGCATTGGAAAAACAAACAGCAACAGAAACTCCTTGCAGAGTTATCGTAACAGCCTCTCCTAAGGTGCTCTGTGCTTCATGCTGCAAACAGAGAGATTGGACAGATTAAACAGTAAGATCATATTGCAATTTGTTATGTACAGTATCTTTATTTAATTTCTGAGATTGTTATAAAAACAAAGTAACATTCATTCTTCATTTAGCAAAGACATCCTTCCCACAGTTACGCTGCACAATCTTTTCAAGAAATAAAACAGAAGCTTTGCACTCATGTCACAAAAATATTTTGAGTAAAAATATATTTTTGTATTTTACAATGTTTAATCTGGAGCATTGAGCAAACTGGCAACAACATTTCATTCTAGAAGCACAGTTAAAATCAAGAACTAATCTACATAACATAGAGCACACGTTAACATCCATTACACCAGTGGCTCCTCAGAAAATAAAATGCCATCTTCTCTGAGCTGTCTTTGCAGCCCAAATGCAGAGCCCCCTGTTTTCAAAGTCCTACTGCTGTCGGCATTTCTGTTCTTGACGCAGAGACGGTAGAGGGGAGGTGCCAGATCATGTCTCACCCGTGGGTACCGAATGGCCCCATCCTGGGCGCAGGAGGTGATTACCGCATCAGTGTGCAGGAGCACACTGCAGTTCTCCTTGGACAGGTACCCAATCTTTGCCTATTCAAGGGCTTTTTTTATTGTTAGTGGAGGGTGATTTTTTCCAAGAAGATTGACAAGAAACTCGCAGTGGCCCCTGATCACATAAAATGAAGCAGATTCCTGAGGCAAAACCATACCATTATCTCCATCAGAGCAGTCTGTACTTTCCCTGGACCATCACTGTGCAATTCTTTCACTGAGAGCTACACGTGGCCGTGCAGAGCAGCACTGCAGGCAGACGGCTTAGGAGAAGATTTTGGCAGTTGCTGCACCCAGCTCAAGTCCGTCACTGCTCTGCAGTGATATTTCAAAACTCTTCCACAGAGAAGAGGACCAAAGGCCATGTTATTTGTGGGCCACGGCACCATGAGTGGTTGCATTCATAGAGCTTCACAGCAACAAATCCCAGTTTACCTACAAATTCGATATCCAGCTGGTGCCATCTGCCTGTCGGTGGCTACATATCACCCAGCCTCCACGGGAGGAGCCTGCAGCGTCTCCTCTGTGCTTCCACTGCTGTTTCACACATTGCGCTGTGGCAGGGCCATTAAATAGCACACGGCAACGACTGGCTGGGTGGTGGATGCTCAGTGACGTCTGGAGGGGGTGGTGCCCACCAGCATGGCACTTCTGGTCTTCTGGGCCTGCTCTGCCCAGGCCCCCTGCACCCCCTCTAAACTAGGAGAGGCACATACACTCAGCTTCACAGAAACATCAACTCCAGACTCTTGTTTTACCAGCAGCAAAATAATTATAACATACATACACACACACACAGAAAAAACCCATACAAGTTAGGCATGACCTGGCTATAGTTTATATTAAATGAATGTCACTTTTTGTAGGTACTGTGAAGGCATCTGATGCACTGGAGTAATGCACTGCAAGGTGATTCATTGCCATGCCATGGAGAAAGCCACTTAGCATTTCATACATTTAGGGAGAGCTGTTCTTTGTAACCCACACTGCACCAGGCAGCAATGCATAAATATACAGTAGTTTAAAATTTGCTCTTCTTCAGAACATCCTATCAGGCTATAAATAATTTTTATATATATTCTTAATACTTCATCACTTACCCTGGATTTTTCACCTTAATCTCAATACCAAAATGTACATTAGTGCAAAGAGAAGATATTTTAAGACTGGAACTCAAGGACAAATATATTAATCATTATGAGAAAATACTAATTCTTTTCTACTTCTATATATTATTTAAGGAAAAAATAATCTTTAGTTACAAATGAAAATCACATTTCATATATAAGTTTTAATTTACAGTATAGAATCACAGAATCACAGAGTGTTCAGGTTGAAAGGAACCCTGGGAGGTAATTTAGTCATCTACTAGTCATCTAGTAGATAAACATCACATTTAATACAGGATAATCAGCTTTAGTAGATAAATAATTCTTAATTAACACAGAGCACATTTCCTTTAAAATATTCTTTGCAGTGACTGACATTATTCACACAGCAATAAAAATACAATTACAGCTGAAGGCGATGCAGGCCTAGAGTTAGAAAGTGGAGAAAAATTATCTCACTGCTTTATGCCAAGGACACTCCTAATGTAGTGATTCACAAGGCAGGCAAAATAATGTAGGGGTTTTTTCTTCCATTCTCTCTCTATTTCTACTAATAAACAATGTTGCTACTATTGTGCTAGTTTATCTTGCTGAGAGAAAAATGAAAGGCCCTCAGACGTTCAGTAGTACTTCGGTATGAAATGCTGCAGATCCAGTTGCTCAAAGGAGAGACCCTGCAGCCAGCCTGGAAGAGGCTTGGAGCAAGAGCTTCAAGATCTCAGACCCTGGCAAAAGCAGCAATAAAGTGCTGGAGTATTACACCAAAATGCTGGAATTTAAAGTCTCCACACTCAACATAAATGGCCTGTAGTGACCATCTTGCTAAATGGCCCACAAGTTTCCAGCAGGTAAGTAGCTGGGCAGCAGCGGCTGCATGCAGCTTGCTGTGAGATGTGCAGAAAGAGAGTGCCCCAGCCCTGCCATGTCCAGGGGTACAGGGTCAGGGACACAGCTCTCTGACAGCTGAGACAGCAAAGACATCCAAGTTCCTGCTCTCTGCTTTTTCACTGCACAAATCAAAGAGAAGCCATTTCACCCTTCCCATCTCTTCCTGTCAGACAGTGTGACCCTGCCATCACTGTACATACCCCTGCTGCTTTACCCACTGAGAAAGACACAGCTCCTTTAGCTGAAGTTCCCCAATGCCATCCTGAAGTCAGACGCTGCTGTCAGCAAGCAGAGTAGTAGTTAAGTGATCTACCAAGAGCTCCCAGCAGCACAGACTCGTGTCCCCCCGTTCTTCCCCCTGCATATGCTTTAGTACAGGGGGTGTCCTTTCCCCTGGTGCTGCTTTGTGCAATTCTCCTCCATTTCTGCTCAGTCACATTCCCTGCTCCAGTCAGATGTTGGCTCTGATCACGCAACACCAGCACTAAATCCTAATTTGGAAATGTAAACCATTTTGTTACTCACTGGTCTTGGAGTATTTGACGCTCGGGCTCTTCCATCACTCCAGATCTTCAAAACATGGTTATTACCTGTCCAGCTCAGTGAGGCCAAACCAAGGAGAGGAAAGCATCTGTTCAACAAAAGGTCCCAGGGAAAGTTGTGAGATACCTCCAACCACTGGTCATAAACCAGAGAAAACGATTCCTGGAAGCGATATGCTAGTGATGTCTTCTGAGTGCCAATGTCCTGCAGTAGCAGGCAATGTCAGTGCCTTTCTTGTGCGGAAGCAATCACAACATTTCAGATTTCCCAAAGGGATGCAAGAGAAAGGGCAGTGAGTAATGTATTCAAAGGGGCAGCTCTATTTATACCTTCTTTCTGCCCTCTTGGAGTAGTAAGTAATGAAGAATATAGTAACAATAAAAGCAACAAATATGAAAGAGATAAAGGCTAATAATGATTTTCTGGTTCGGAAAAAGTGGCATTCAGGACACAAGGTAGTCTCTTCTGGGCAGAGAAGCTCAGGAGTTTCAGGACCAGGAAAACCATTTTTGTCAATTATTTCTCTGTAATGTTTCATAGAAGGCTTTGGTTCGTATTGATTTGCAATGTAACTGTAGAGACCATATTTAGGAGCAGTCTTGTCATTAAAAGAATAGACAAAATATCCTTGCAAGTTAACGTTATCCAAGGTGTAAGCTGTAAAAGAAAACAAAGGGTTGAAGAAATGAATAAATGTCACTTTGGCATTTGAGAGCAGTACCATATGCCAGTGCATAAAGCAGGGCCAGGGGGATGTTAAACCCACATCTGCACTTCTCTTTCCAAAAATAAGGCAAGGTACACATACATCTATGAAGTGTTTCTCATAAAATGTTAAGAATCTGTCAGCCATTGCCAGACAGCGTGATCTGCGAGTATCCTGCAATTTATTTCCTTGTGCTTGGTAAACACAGCTGTGAGTGCATGACTGTGTTTAATGACCAGTATGGAGCCTATCGTGAAAAGATGACTCTCTTTTTTATGTATGAAAGAATACAGGTTTTGGGTTTCCTGCACCTGGATTTCTGCAGTTTGTTTCTCTGACTGCTCCTTCTCCCTTGCAGAGCACCTCCTGATGGGGACGGTCAAAGGACGAAGGACATCAGGCTGCACTTCTCACCAGGCCAAGGCACAGTGACACCAGAAAAAGATGCACCCCTGCTAAGGTCATGTACTGGGATATCACCAGTACAAGTGGAAAGGTTATGCAAATCATAGTCCTCTCTTGTTATTGACCCAGGTTTCTGATCCAAGCTGACCTCTATTAGTCTTTATTGAGAACATGACCACAATCCATACTGCTAACCTGGCTACTGGAAGAGGTCCAGCCGCTGGAGCATTAACCTTATGCCATCAGTCTTGCTTGACAAAACCAATCAATCCACAGAAGTAAATGCAAACTGTAATATTTTATCTCTCAAAATTACTATTTTTAACAAATTTAAGCAACATCTTCCAGCAGACGAACACAGGACTGAAAGCTAACAATTGCTGAATTTTCATATGCTTCTGGAAATAATTCTTTCTGCAGCCACATGCAAGACATTTAGCACCTCTAACCTACTTTTCAGTGTAAAATGAAATAATATTTACCTGCCCTTTTACAGAGCTGCTACCCAGGATAATTAGTTTGTGTTTGTAAAACTGCATGTGGATTTAATAGTGTTACATAAATGGTTACTGCTGTTCTTTGGTTTAAATTGGCAAAGATGTATTTAAACAGTGTACAAAAGCACTTAAAAATATAGCCTCAAGCCAAGGGTCCTGTACTGTATTCTGGAATCATTTATCTGCTCAAACCTGTTGGCTCCCTTGGAACAATGCAGGTGAGCAACATTACACACAAATACTGCCACATGCAGTCCCTAAAACCAGCTGGAGGAAGAAGGCAGAATAGGAGGAGCTTTAAGGCAAGAGCATACATGTACCAAATCCCCTCTCATTCCTCTCCAGCATGACACTGAGGTAAGGACACAAGAGTCACAATTCATCTCAGTTACTGCACAGGGTCTTGAAGAAAAAAATGCAAGTTTTGGAGATACCAGAATGAGTCACGATGCCAAGGTTAAAAGCTTGCTCCCTCTGCAAGCACAAGATGGACACAAACACAATACCAAAGCAAAAGAAGAAGAGAGAATGAAAACACTGGTATTACAGATGGACGAAACACTATGGAGGAGTGTGTGGTGTCAAATGTGAGATTTAGGGCAAGTATGATGGCTAGGTAGTAGCAAGGACATATTCACCCATGACAAAGAAGATGGAAAGATAGGAAAATACAGCTTACATGTGATGGTTAAGCTGAAAAACATAGGAGCTATTTCAAGGAGGGATAGAAGAGAGGAGAAGGAAGTGATTGGGAGATACTGTTACCAGATCAGTATGAATGACAAAATTCTGTAAAAAACAGAGGGATGTGCAGGTGTTCTGGATAATGGGAACTGGGAGAAAAGCCCATATCCACTTTGAAAACAGAAATGCCAAGAATTGGCACAGTCTAAAGTGATAGGAAGGAGAAAAGCAATATAGAAAAAAAACCACCAAACTGAAACCATAAGCCCAACTATAGCCAAGATATGTTTTTTAACTACAGATGCAGAAAACATGCACCCAGTGCTTCAAAATGCTGGAGGAGGAACTCTTGGGCACTTAATATTGATGTTCAGTAACTCGTGAAAGAGGTGGAAATTACAGAGGAGGAAGTTAAAGCCAATACTTAACATAGTGGAAAGGATGACCTAGCAAATTATGGAGCTGCCAGCCATCCTTCACTACCTAGCAAGAGTGGAATAGCTTATATAATGCTTGATAAATAAGAGTTACAGGAGGTATATATGATTAATGGCAATCAGATTAGCTTTATGAAAAATAAGTATTGTCAAACTAACTTGACATCTTCTTTATGAGATCAGCAGATCAATAGAAGTAATGATGTTTAATGTAATATACTTAAAACTTCACAAGGCAACTGGGTTGGTATTATATGGCATTTGGATAAGAAAATATAATTTTACAACGTCAAGGGAAGCCCACAATAAACAGATTTCAGCTGCTCTTGAATAGAACTAGAAATGTAATTGCAGGTAAGTAAGTGTTACAGTAGGTGTATTTCTACCATGGTCATGGAGATTGGCTTTCAGCACTAAGATATTTAACAATCTTAAATGTATCGGCAACCTGAAAAGAAAATTAAAACTATTTCTCACAAGGTTTGCAAATAACTCAAAGATTAGGGACATAATTTAGCTAGTCTATCAAGCTTTACACAAGCAAGCAATTGGTACTTGAACATGACCAGATGCAACGGTCTCAAAGAACAAGCGGACCATACTCTGGTAGACAAAGTTCTGCCTGGGGGACAGACACCTGTAAACAAGTTTGAAATCTCAGTAGATAACCACAGGGTGTAGATAACCAACCTGCTGCCATGGCCAAAGGGCTAATGGGGTACTTCAACATACAAAAGAGGAGTAAAAGGGTAAGAGGTTACTTTATACCTGCCTGAGATACAGGCAAGGGTGTGGCAGGAACAGTGTGTCCAGGTCTGGGTTTACATCTTTCAAGAATAATGCTGGCAAGTGGGAAAAAGTTTAATAATTGAAAGGTTCTAACTAATGTTTTATAGTAAGGGACATAAAGAGCTTTGTGCTATTTATCAAAGAGATAAATGAGAGTGAGTTTGTTTTCTGTCGTGAATACCTACACAGGTAAAATACATGGAAATGCACAACAACATTACTTAAAGCTGAAGCTAAAAAATTAGTATTAGAAGATTTATATATATATCTATACATACACTTACATATAAAAACAGTAAATAAGTAGCAACTGCAATAGCTATGAAATGTACAAGATTCTTCATCAGTAAAAATTATCTCACTCAAGTCTTGTGCTTTTCTACAAAAAAAGTGTGTTGCATGACAGGATGACTCAAAATGCCTCCTTTTTGCCTATAATTTATGAATCTTTGAGTCAGAGGAAAAGACTGGTTTGGGTTCTGAATAGCAGGAAAGAGTCCAGGAAATGGCATAATGAGGTAGATAGCTGAATTATTCCACAGAGACAAGATCACTGTTGGATAAGATACAGAGACAGCTGAGGAACAGAACTCATACCCAGCCCTAAGGCACATCAGTGGAGGGAAGCAACAAAGCAACACAAGAGGACATGTGCAGTAAGAAGAAAACTGGATTAACTACATGTGGGCTATTCTATGTAACATCTACTTAAATTTCTTGAATCCACAAAAAAGTTCTGCTGTCTTACACAGAGTATGTGCAAGGTCAGTCTTCCTGATGTTTAGTAGCACCAATCCATCATAAATCAAAGGAAAAACTATCTGCTATGCTGTGATATTTATGGTGTATTCTACACAAGATTTCTTTTTTTAAAGTTGAACATACTCTGTCACACAGTGTATACTAATACTGGGATTTGTGACATATAAACCATCTATGGTTCCTTACCTTTTAGAGCTTCGTTGATGTAATTCTGTATGTAATACACTCTGAGTTTATCATGCACCATATTCTGGTCATCGTCAATTCCATTAGCCACAACATAAATTGGGACATCTCCATACTTAGATTTAACCCACTTGAGCAATTTACGCAGTCCCCAGGGCACTACTGCAGCTCTGCTGGGGGAGTGCAGCCATGTGATGTCATTGATCATTTGAACTTCAAGATAGTGGTCGTATTTTAGTGCATCTTCTTTCTCCCAGCCCACGAGGGTAGTAGTGTAGTGACTCAAGGCAAAAAAGTCAAATGAGCCCTGGATTAACTTCTTTTCGTCTTCGGAGAAATAAGGCAAGTGGAAATTATACAAGTCAACGCTGTTTCTTCGGTGAAGCCATACTCTCATCCCCTGTGGGTAATCACCATTTCCAAAGATGGGCTCTGCAAGCCAGCCAATGTCAAACTCTAAAATTCTGTCAGCAACTTCTTGGTCATTCCTGGAAAAGGGACAAGCTGGCTCTACCCAGTCGGCTTGCAGAGCTATAGATATTTTACCTTTCTGAGATCTCCTGAATTCTTTGTCATAAAGATGCCATGCTTTTGCATGGGCTTTCAAGAGGTTGTGCCCTGCGGTGTACGTCAAGTTTTTCACAGATGGTTCATTCATTGTGATCCAAAATTTGATATGGTCCCCGAGACTTGTAAAACAGAATTTGGCATACTCAACAAAAGCCTGAACAGTTTCTGGGTTTTCCCAAGCTCCATATTTGGCAAGGGAAACTGGAAGCTCTTGATTCTCTGCCATAGGTTGCCATAAAGCAACAACAGGAGTTATGTTAACTCTGACAAGTTCACTAGCAAAACACTGATAATAATGTATGAGTGTGTGGTTGATTAGAGAAAGGTTACCGAAAGGAAGGATTAAAGACCATTTCAGTGAAAAATGAAAGTGTGTGACATGCATTTCTTGCAGAAGAGAGATCTGGAGCCTGATAGCAGCAAAGTCAACACAGTGGCGCTTGCGTTTCGAGGTGAAAACTCCATCCACTTTAATAAGCTTCTTCGTCTGGTGAATGTCCCACACATAAACATTAGAGTCAAGAAACTGGGTGGGTGTCGTGTCTACCTAGGTAAAATAAGAAAGATACCAGATTCTAGCTGTTCGTTCTAGGTAGGTGGGAACATCATAACCGTCAGGCACAACGTAGTGAAAGAATATTGCAAGTCAAGACACTGCATTTAGCACCTCTCACATCTCTGATATAACATCTCTGGCTCATGTGAATGAATTAATTTTCAGTTGACATGTGACATCAGAAAAGTACTAAATCTATATATAATTTTAATCCTACTTTCGAAGCAAGTTTATGCTAATAGTGACCATATTTACATCTTCTCCAGATTGCTCCAGTCTGTGTGAGAAACAAGGGATTGCTCAGGGAATTGCACTAAGCCTGCAACAGATCTCCAGGGAAGCAGATCTTCAGCGAAGACTACAGTAATTTTAAAAACATTTTTCTTTCAAGATTAAGAAGATATACCAAAGGGCCTACAGAGAGACTGTCTGCTGTAAATTACCCAGTAGCTTCAGTTGCAAGATCACTGCCTGAACACAGTAAAAGAAGTAATGAATGCAACATCATTTCTGTGTTCAGTTCTTTTCCTGACTACGATGGAAGATGAGTAATGCTCTGCACTTGATTTTTAGCACGAATTCAGTTGACAAGCAAAATTTTTCCTTCTTGCTAAAGATGTCATTTTTTATTTAACTTATACTGAACTAATTTCCAAGCTATTTCAGCAGGCTGTTGATATCTGAATCAATTTTTTTGGGGGCCTCCAAGTAAACCCACTATATGCCACTCCAACAATAAATGCATTTCCCATAAGTCTTTCCGCTTCAGGTGTCAGAATTGCCTGTATGACATACTGGACGCAGTAGACGATGAGCTTCTCAGGGTCCCACAGAATTATACTTTCACTTTTTAATGAATATCACAAACACAGTAAGGGTTAGAAAATGGAAAAGTGAATTACTTAAAATAATGTCCAGTGTAAAATCTCCTCATTGATACTCTAGCATAGCTCTTACAAGAAAGAACCAAGCTATAAAAAACTACAAGATGCTGGTTGGTCCCACGTGTTTATTTGTCCTTTTTTTTTTTGGTGCAAGGTTCCCTCTGAGTTCAGATTTCCTTGTTCTGCCCTCTGTTTGAAAAGCAGGTGTCAGCCTACAACCAGTGTTCAACTTGTAGCTGAAGCTCTGCAGACTGTATAAAGAAGCTGCTGAAAATCAGCTGCTATTTTCTCCTGAGAGGTCAGTACTGTGCTTATAGAAGAAAGTAATAAAAACCAGCATGTCTGAGGGAAATTGCTTTTCTGGAGAATTGTCCCTTGTAGATTACTAAAGTGTGCATTGCCACTAATACTGTGGGAATGCTGTCAAAAGAGTTTTTCCACTGTGATGCATCTACAAATTACACTACCTAAGCCTTACAGCACAAAATGTTTGAATGGCCTTTTGAAATGAAAATATTCAGCTTTGAAGGTTTTGGGGACGGGAGGGATGTTTTAACTGTCTTAGGCTGACTGACTCCGCAACTTTATAGCTGTTATCGATCCCAAAGGCAGCAATTCCATTTCCAATTCCTAATCTATCTGCGAGCTACGAGGATAATGACTGCTGAATATTCTTGGAAATCAGTGTACCAGCTAAGGAATTTGCAGTATTTTTCATGAGAACAAAGTCAGATCTCACTTTTGGAGTGAGAAAAAACAAACAAGCCCCGTTTACGCTAGCCATAAGAAAGGTTACATCTTTGTGGAAAATCTAAATTAAAAATTCTGTTCTTGGATCCAGCTTCAGCATTGAATTTAACTACACCTCATTACTGTGGTTAGAGAAGGCCTGCAAGCCAAAACAGCACCAGAGAACTACAGACCGTAACTAAGCTACAATTTTTACACATGCTATGAACTCTTAAAATTTGAAAGGTTCTCTTGAAGTATCAGATTTTGTTGAAACAAAAAAGAGTGAGAGCTATGAACTGGATTCATGATCTAGCTAGGTGCTATCGAGGGGCACTGAAGCCTCAAGATCAGACACAGTACTGCACAAAAAAAGCAAGAAAGGAATACAGAAATTTCGCCTAAATCTTATATTGTTTCCTTTTTTTTTTCCATAAAAGCTCTCTAGCAGCAGTAGCAGACTGTATATGCATAAGATGTAGAAACATGTCACTGGAGCTTTAAGGGTTTTCAGAAAGTTTTCTAAAACATGTATTAACACAGCAGACAAATATATTACCATTAAAATTATGGACCTCAAAAAGCAGTACTATTTCCCATTTCATAGACTAGGACATTTGGAAATACACTTCAGCAGATGTAATCAACTTCCATTTGAAAAGGACTGACTTCCAGTAACTGATCACATAACATGTCCAGGGAAGATAAGCATCAGACCCCTTTCAATTTCCGTATGTTTTTCTAAAATGTAATTTATCGTATCTCAATCTGACTGGATCTCCTTGGTCACGCACAGAAAGTCTAGTGAAGACTGAAAGACACAGTGTTAGGCACAAAAGCCTTGTACCTATCTCCTCACAGCACTGAGGTAATATATATTGGCAAAGACACTCCATCTAGCAAATATACCAATAGGAACTTGTGCACTGATCTGGCTGGACAGGCTGTCAGTTTTATCGTCAGACTCACCTGAATGTAGTTGTCAACAATTCCCCAGGCAAAGCCACAAGGAAAAAACCCTTCTATGGGCTGGTTTTCAGGCAAAGGTGGGAAGCCATTTTTCTCCATTAGCTTTTGATAGAACAAGACAGAAGATTTGGGCACCAACTTCTTGTCATGGCTTTGAAAATCAATATAAAACAATCCACGCCGGATGCTGTATCCCCTGTGCCATTCAAAGCCATCCAGGAGGGACCAGACCGTGTAGCCAAACACATTAACTCCATCGTACCGAATGGCTGAGGAAAGAACAAAACCAAACTTACTGCAGTGCTCATTTTTCCTCTGTAGACTGCACCACATCAGCAATATTTGCGATATTCACATGTAAGAGCAAAGCAACAGGTCAGGTAAGTATCTCAGGGCCTGCCCCAAAAACTGCAGTTCATGTCAGGGTAGCCCAAGTGCCACTAATGCAGCACTGCCCTGTATGCAACCAAAAGTTAAACTCTTTCTGATTCTTCCCCTCCACTACAAATACATATTGAGAAAACCCTGACAAAACGTTTGGTGTGCTCATTAATTTTTAATACCATGAATTTTAAGTAGAAGTGATAATGCAGGAAGACCCACTTTATTTGATAATTCTGCCTCTTTACATCTCTTATGGCATAGCATTTTCCAGCTTAAATATATAAGGTTTTCTAAAAATACATATACGTTCTAGGTCAACTGTTTGACTTTTAAGAATCCACACACACTTTGTAGTTTAAAATCAGGGTCTACTGGCATCTGTTAGTATTGCCAGCATTACAGTTCTACTTCAAGATTCCAAATGATAGTCACTTCTAGTTGTATTAAACAATGAGATGCAGCAAAATGTTCCTGGGAAAGGCTTGGCTTCAGGAAAGCACAAAGGAGTGTGCTTATTTTAATTACACAATTAGACCCACCCTAATTCAGAAATGCACTTAAGTACATTCTTAAATATTCCTTTGAACTCCAGTTTGGCTCCATAGCCAGCAGAGTTTATCTTGTAACTCACCATCTTCTGCCAATGCAAACTGGGTACTGACTGAACATAGTATTTTCCAGCCTGCTAACACTGAAAGCGTTATTTCAGGCAACCAGAATATCAAGATCCTCACTTCCTGGTTTTATTAATGTACCTCATCACAATTAGTTACAAAGGACCACATGGATTCTTGATTGTAACCCTGTTTGAATCAATTAAATGAACTGCGGTTAAACAAGCAATGAATTTGACCCAGTCTCTATCAGAGGTCATGAGAAAATGTCTAAGGAAATGGAATATTTCTGTTCCTAAAGACATAATTCTTTTGTGTTTGGCAAATGCCGGTAATTTTCTAACCTCTGCATGCATTCCTGATGACATCTACCGTACCAGCAGAGTAAAAGCCAATACAGGTCCACTTCATGAACCAGTCTCAGTGAGAATTTCTCGTTGAACAGCATCTCATTGCTTCTGTAAACCATCACACACCACTCCCACACTTACTGAGCACCTCATAAAAATTCTCCTTAAATCCTGCTTAAAAATGTATTAACATTTAAGTATCACCTATGAAAGAAGCAACTTGGAGAAAATTTGGAAGTCCCAAAAGCAATCCCCACAGCGTGCCTAGAAGTGTGCTACTGTGCAGGCCAGAATTGGGTTAAAAATTAAACAGCACTTCAGTTTGTGCTCTGTTTAGCTCAGTAGTATAGGCGTAGTCCCAGGAAGCGTGGCAGACCCATAAGGATCAAACACAGATCTTAAAACTCTCTGCTCAGCTGTTGTCCATCTGCAGTATATGAAGGTGAGGTGCATGAAGACCACAGCTCCTGCTTCCATGTGGAAGATGCCCAAGGATCTATGTGTTGCCTCTGGACATACCTGAGAATTGCTCGGTCCTGACCTATCAGGGGCCTGGCTGTTCCCATTCTCCTTAAGACTCTTTGAATTCAGACCTGCTGACTCCCCAGGTAATGACCTCACCCTACTAGTCAACATGGCACAGGGGAGCTTGCGTGCCCTCCTGGTCAACATGCTCTGCTTTACAAGGAACAATGAATTTTTTGCACCAGAGACAGAGCAGGGAAGTGAATATACCCTTAAGTAAGTGGTTAGATACCCACCCATGTGAGAAGACATCTCCAATCAATTAGTGGATGCAGTGTCAGAATGGGCATCTGAGCATCTACATCAGCACTTCAGCTGAAATCAGGAGCACTCTTCTGAGCAAATCTCCCTCCTTACCACACTTTGGTTCACATCAGAGTGGTCTGGGTTCCTTTGGGGTGAACTTAATCCAGAAATGGGTTTCAGGAATGTACACAGTGTGCACACCAGGCCTTCAACACCACCTCTTTTTACTCTACAGGCTTGCTTCAACAGGGTTGCACTTAGTTGTTAACATAGGTATAGAAATCACCAGTTTTGTCTGAACCAGTGCACACAGACAATCAGCCAAAGATACTGGTCAGATCTAGGAAGCAGCAACATCTCATTTATGTGGCCCTGGGTCTATATTAATTATCCTTGTTTCTCAGTGTTATATCTCCAATGCCATTTTACTGCCCTTTGACTGCTGGAGTGAATCTGGTGGTAACTAGCTCATGAACCTCTACATTATTGTGCTTTACTGCACTGGATAGACATGTCCTAAGTCTCTGAGAGAGACAACCTGTGCCTTTGTCTTTGTTCTTTAATGCTGCCCAACAAGAGCGCTCACAGCCAACACGATGCCTTTTGTGGCTCTTTCTCAACAGAATTCTCCGAGGTATTGCACAGAGAACTTTGGTATTTACAATGGATTTTGCAGATTCTTATGGGCAGAAGAGTTGGGTACAATAATTTTCATCATAACGAAGCCAAAGTCCCTCCTGCAGATCCAGTCTGTCTCTGCTTTTTAAAAAAATTTCTTCCTGTAAAAAGTTTTGCCGAGCGCTAGTATTCATAACTTAATATGACAAGACTACTGTTGTTGTTGCTGTTATTATTATTTACTGAGTGGCACATTAAAAGGAAAGAACCTGTAAACTGAGACTGTTTCCAGCCAGCTGTGATTAAAAAGCAGATACCTGTATGTATGTCCAGCAATTTACAAACTAAGCAGAAATATGGGTAGCAGGAATATGACCCCTTATAGCTCTTCATCTGATTTAATGCAAGCAAGTAACACTATACTTGCAATAGTTAGTAACTATTTTACATTTCATTCATCCCATTTTGGATGCAGTGGCTCACGTATTTATTCACTTTTTAATTTATTTGTAATAAGTAGCTTTCTGGATTAGCAAATGAAACAAATGTTGAACTTCTCTGCATCTTCCTAAGGACTGAGAATAAAATTAAAGCCATTTTTGCTCATCCTCTGTGTGAACATGGCAATGTAACACAGTGGTTATCTCATCTGAACTAATAGCTACAATAATAGTGTTTTTAAAACCAGAACAGTAATCTATAGACAAGAAAATCAACTGCTAAATTGTGAATTAAGAAATTAAAAGACAATGAAAGTGGAAATGGGAACCTCAACAACTTATTGGTGACTACTAGTATTGAAAGAAACTGTTTTGCCACAAGGAAAATTGGAAAATAGAAAAGAATTCTTATACAAGATAGTGTATTTCTCTTATTGTTTGGAAAAAACCAACAGGTTAATGATTTAAATAATTTAGATTATATATCCTCAAATATTTAGTTCTCCTTATACTGATGTAAATTCAGATTATTGTGATTGATGTCCCAAGCTGTACCAATGTAAAATTTATGCAAGGGCAACACTGAGATGCGGAATGAAAAGGTTCAAATTTTTCATTTAAAAATGTATTCTTTCAGCCTTAAGTTTTCTTCAGAGGAACTCCTATTGCATACCTTCCCACATATATATTCTTATTTGTACATATGTGTTCATACATCTAAGATATGGAAAACAACTATTAATGAAGAACACAGTAAATTTCCCTAAGTCCACAGAGAGTATAGTTCACACATTTTGCATGTCCTCCTACCAAAGACAGTAGAAATTTTCCTACTGACTTCAAAGACAGTAGCACTATGCTCACCAAAGCTATCTGCAGATATTAAGGTCTTCAAGAGCTGAAAATAACAAACCCAGGACAGGGATTTGGAGTCTCATTTCACACGTGCCAAGATGAATGTTAAAGACTAAAATTAGTTTTCAGCCTGGTTCTTTAACGTGTCTCTGTAGGCTACTTTGCATTATAATTTTGTCAAACACATATTAGTACAAACTTAGTCCTACCTTTTAAAGTTTCCATAATGAACTTTTTGAGATAGTAAATGTATTTGGCATCATCTCTCTTGGTGCTACCAGAAACAAACCAGCTGTTCTCCACAATGAATATTTGGGGGTTGTTATATTCACTGCTTATCCAGTAAAGGAGTTGCCTCAGGCTTATTGACTCCAACTGCTGGAATTTCATGTGGGAGTCCAAGAGCTGGAAACTCAGAGTAGCTCCAAAAGAAAGAGCAAAAAAGTCTGCTGTTCCCTTGATGTACTTCTTCTCAGCTTCACTGAATTCAGGCAACAGAGATGAGAGGTTGCTCTTCATGCTCTCTGGATAGTCACCATCAATAAATATGGGCTTAGCAAACCAACCGAGCACAAAATCAAGCGATTTTTTACATTCTTGTATGTTTTTTTCAGTCATACGTTGAGGTTTTATCCAGTGAGAACTAAGGGCAATGGACACTTTTCCTCTCTGAGCTGGGCGAAAATGGTCATTGTAGAGATGCCAGACTTTAGCATGGGCCTGTTAAAAAGAAAAACTATAATTAAGGCACCCAAAATTCCATTTTAAGTAACACAGTTAGTCTCAAGCACTGACACCCAGTGTCACATAGTAACCACACAAACAGGGCATTTGAGGGCTCAGCTTTATTAATTTGTCAGCAGTTTACAACTCCTACATTAAATTTTCTTTAGAAGCATATTAATACCATATATCAACTAGAAATCGCTAGTTGGTTGGGGAAAACAGCATACCAGTTTTCCATGAGATACCATTCCAGGCACTGAACACACTTTTGGTAGTTAGCTAGACACCTTTATTAACTTTTATTACTGAATTCAGACATACTTCCAGTATTTACAAAAATGAAAATGCATTTAACTGAACATGCTTTAAAGCATGTTTTCATTATAGGAATATCACTTTATCTGTAGATTCATAGATATATAAAGAAGGAAGGTCTGTTCTCAAGAACTGCCCAGATCTCTCAAACTTTAAGACAAAGAAACACTCTTGAACTTATTCCTCTTTGAACCAGAATACGCAGTATAGGAAAAAATACCAATCTGGATTTTAAAAGGTCTGGTGAAAAACAATTTACTACAGCTCCTGAAAATTATTCCAATAATTCAATTTAATTTGTCTTATCAAAATTTGCTATTTACAACCAGCATCAGATTTCAACCACTTGCCTTGGTATAATTTTATCTGTTACTATGAGGAGATCTTTTCTTCCAAATTTCATTCCTGTGATCTTATGGAGTCAGTTGAAACGGTCTCTTGGTGTTCCCTTTGAAAGCTAAATAGATTAAGTTCCTGGAGCCTCACATTATCTTCAGGCATAGCTTCAAGCCCTCTAACCATTCTCACTGCTCTCCTCTGATTCTCTTCCAATTTGTCATCATCTGTCTTAAACTGCAGAAGCAGAATTGGACATAATATGCCAGTGCTAATCTTGCTAGCAGTAAAACCAGAGACAATTTAATATACTACTTCTGCTATGTGGCCATAGCATTACACTGTGAGCATATGCTCATCTGAACTACCGTATTTCCAGAGCTCTTCACCATCTAAAACACATTTTTTCTTTGCACCTACCTTATCAAAGAATTTTGAGCGCTCTATGAGTCAACATCCCATCTTTTTGTCATCTACACATTAGTAGAAATAGTAATGCTTTTTTCAATGTCATTGATAAAAGGTAAAAAAGATGAGATCTACTCATTAGAATAAAGCTTACTTGATAACTAGTCCCAGTTTACATTTGCATTTTGAGAATTAACAGTTAGTATTTGTTCATATGTGCTGTGATGACATGAAACTCCATTCTTGCCATACAAATTCACAAGTGTGATGCATATATATGACAGATTATGAATCAAAATGTCCCAGGCATCTTTAGCCCTCTCTGGAATATAAGCCATATAGAAAGCCTTATAATTCCGCTCCATGCAGTTGACATGCTGACAAATTTTACCAATTATGTACTGATAGCTGCTGTTCACAGTTTCCTTTTCCTATGCTCTTACCATTCAAGCTTTGAACTGCAATGATTTCCAGTTGCCAGCATTACAAGCAACATTAAACAAATAAGATTATTAATCATTTTTGACACAGACACTGTTAATTACCCAGAAAAAATAATTAATTCTATCATTCTCCTGTTGTTGCAAAATTTTAATTGTCACTGCTGGGAGAAAAGCAATTGGAAGTGAAGGACAACTAAAGGTAAGATCAATAATCAAGGCTCCCTTCAGCTGCCCGCATACAGAAACCTGCTGCCTTTGAGTCATCATGGGGTACATAAAACATCTGTGCAGATCCGACACCAGCTCTAGAGGAGACTGAACCCATGCCCTTTCAGAGAGGTCACCAAACCCAAAGAGAACAATCCTGGAAACTCTGAATCACAGTACACACCTATGTGCATGTATCTGATTGCAACCTTCAACATACATTCTTTCATTTTATTTGTATTTCATTTTTATTTTATAATACATCAATAGCTCAAATAAATGTGGTGCAATCCTACCATCTGTCTATATTAATACAATAGATTTTAATGCTAGTGAGAAACTAAATATAGTAACCACCTCAAAGTCTCATGTCAAAAATGAGAGCTGACCTAAGCACAAACCTAATTTTACTGCACACTGAAGCTCCACTATGCTGATGAAAGTACAAAAGACATTACGCACCATGACCAAAACGCTACACACCCAGCACTTTAAATGCAATTTAAAAATACCATTGGCAACAAATGTGCCACCACTTGCAACTCAAATTTGCACACCCAAATTTTCCCTCATAAAGGTGCCATATACTGTTCCTCTGTTGGACCTGACTCATCTCCGCATTTCCTGCCTCAACTGTTAAGATATCACCATGCACACTCTCAAACACTCAATTTCATTTCTGTCATCTACACTTCTGAGTATGCTGCCCACCCACAGAGCACCTCGAGGACTACCAAGGACTTGCCCCATAACTCTTGGCCCTCTCTACTCCTATCAGTGGAGAGAGATCTTCCAGCATTTTAGTATCCTTACTTCTACGTGAAGCAAGGAGGAAGAGAATCCCACAGGTTACCCCTCTCCACAGATAAGGAGGTCTGTTTACTCCCTCATTGCAATGAAAAGATATGAAGTGTAACAGTGTGGGATTATCTCATTCAATTTTAATTTCTAAGCAGGTCCTCTAGTCTGCTTCTAGAGAAAATGAGGAGACTGGTGTCTAAGATATGCAGGGTGAGTCACTCTTTGGGAGCCCATCTATCTCCACTGGTGACAGACAAAACCTGTTATTTAGTTCAGACAAGACATGCTCTACAGACAGATTAAAGCAGGCGAGGAGCAGCCCACTTAAATGTCTGCCCCCTGGAGTGTGCATGAAGTGCAATTATACTATTTCCATTTAAAAAAACAGCTAAACATAGAAAATAGTGCATCAAAGTCCCCAGGCTCTTTGGACACAGATTAATGAAGTAGTTCAGAAACACACACAAATAAAGCTGGGAGAAGCTGGTGACAGAGCAGCGAATCTCTATGGAAATCAAGGACAGAATTCATTTGCTTAAAAGTAGGTGTCTAATGCAGTTCTGGAGAATCCAGAGTATTCCAGGCTCTGACTAGTTTCAGAAAGCTATGAGTCTCCCATAGATCCTAAGCCCCACATCGCTCAGCCCCACAGAGACACCTGGGATACTAGGATGTGACAAATGAATTTGCACCTTTACCTATCTTCAGGCAAATGAATCCCACTCCTTGGGTGGGATTCATTTTAGGCTGAAGACATCCTGTATTTTGCTGTCCACCTGGAAGCTAGGTGCCCAAGCTCCCACTGCAGGCAAATGGAGATCTCAGGCTCCACTCAGCTGCCTGAACACAGGCACCTAGTTGCCACTCCAGAATGATACAGGCCTATGCCACATACACCATTTCCATGCAGGTGTTCTAAGTAGCCTGGGAAGCTTCACATAGCACTACTTATACTGATTTAATGGGCTTCCAGTCCAACCCCATTGGAGTCTAGCCAGTGATTCCCCAGTACAGTACAGCAGTCATATCATGGCACTCAGCAGGACCACTGCCTCGGCCCCAGTAACTGTATGGGTTAGTGGTAGGATCTAATGAAGGTGGCCAGACCTTTTTGAGATGTTCTACCTGAATGAGGCTGGTGGACATGATTAAGGACCCAATGGGAGACCATGCTTTTCTGGAACAGCAACTGGGAGCCAGGCAGAATATCCTAAGGTAGCTCAAATGACACTCTACATCTTTGCTGGGACAACTGAAACCTCCTAGATGCCTATTAACTACAGTCAGGGTTTAGCCTCCCAGATCATGGACAGAGAAAACAACCACGAACCAACCTACCATCAGTGCCTTTATATTTATATGAAATCTTACTTCCTAATCTCAGTGACCTAACCTATTGGTATCTATTTTTAATTCACAGCTGGCTAGAATTAAGATCGTGGCAATCCAGGCTTCAGTGCTTCTACTGATGGTGATTCTATGTCCCTGGTTTTGCAAGGTGCTGAGGGGTCTTACTGTGCTCTTTGTTAGCTCGGACAGATGTGCACTGCTGACAGATTACTTGGTTTGACTGGAAAACCTTACTAGAAAAGGCTGGTTATAATCTGGCTGTAGGAAGAGCTGTGCAGTTACCTGTGTGTTAAGAGCAGACCTAACCACTGAAACCTGTGTGTTGGTTTCCATGCTGCTTAATTTGGGTACTATTGTCATTATTACTTGCTTTCAGAGAGTAGCACCTATTTTTAGATACCAAATACTTGACTGACACCTTTTTGGGGGGATACTACCCTACCATTCTTGGACCTGCTGAGACTAAGCTAAGATGAGCTAAACTGATATTGGGAAAGTCGAAAATTAGGACAGGGGCTCTCTGTGCTTACTGCTGTCTATTCTCCAGGAACAGACTGTCAGGAAAGCTCTAAAACAGCATTTATCTCACCCTTAAAATGCTTATATCACTAACAAAATAATGACGTTTTCTGTCACCATGAAAGTGAAAGAAAAGCACAAGATGTAGCTTGTCCTCCTCTAAGCCCATTTGTATGTCTGTAATTCACTCATGTTTCAGGGTCCAGGACAGTCTCGTTTTCAACTGGATACGTTGTTCTTCCTCTGAATTTCCCACCCAATATACCTATTCGGACCACGCTCTACCTATACTCTACTTGTGAAACTCTGATATTGATCATGTTAGATCAGCCTTAAAGAGACCCCCACATGAGTCAGTGAATCATGCCAGAAATCAGCCTTGATGAAGTGTCATACGAATTTCCAAGGTAGAAAGCCCCCTGCAATGCCATAGTATGTGCTAGTCCTACGAAGTCCAAATTCCTGCAGTGACAGCAGAAATAATTCAACACAAGCAAACAGGCTTCACAGTCTGACACAGTCATGTCCTACTCTATTGCAGTTACAATAGTAACTATTACATAGTCCAAGAATCATTAGATGAAGTCAATTTAGTAATACACAGACATTTGTTTGCCTGACTACTCCTCTAAATTCCTGCCCAGGATCATTAAGACCTTTCTGAGTCTGGCACTGGGATGTATCATTCTGCAAGTTCTCAGTACTTACATCTATCATGATGCATAACATTCACAAGAGCAAATCAAGAATTATAATTGGGAACATAGTGATTCCCTAATTTGTGTTCATTCCTCTAGAACAACTTGTCTCAATTTTAAGTTATGTGTCTTCTGAACCAGTAATAATACCATTCATTTCACAAATAAACTGCACAAATAACCTGCTCTCCACGCTCAGATGAACTATCCTGTATTAACTATTTGCATGTTAATGAAACTGAATAGGAAAGTGTTGCTGAAACTCATTTAGCAATACAAAGAGAAGAGTTAATTGGAAAGGATGTGCAAAGACTTTTTGATTAGTAGAAACTAGGCCCATGTACCTCCGACAAAAATGTCATTACTGAGTCTGACATCAAAAGCTCTTCCTTTTTCCGAAATGGATATAATTATTGGAATGACATGGGAAAGCCTAGTATATGATTAGTCAGAATGTGCCTTGTACCAAGAAGGGGAAAAATATGGGTTTTTTTTCCCCCATATCATCAAAAGCAAGTATTTTAATAAAAATCTACAACAAAGGATGCTACATTTCATGTAATTTTTCACCAAAAAAGATCCAAAGTCAAGTGGTTTCACCCACAGAGTCTTTGAGAAAATGTCCTCTCTCACAAGCAAATTATATCCTTAACGCTGAGTAACAGATACCGCTATTTAGAAATTCTTTAAGGTTCTTCTCATATTTCAAAACTGCTAAGATAATATCTTAATGTGTAAAGTACAGGACTTTGCTATAGATATTAGTCATGTAATAACTTCATTTTTCCTCTATAATTGCTGCCCAAATATGTATTTTTCTAGTTTTTTTCTTAGAGTCTGTTACCCAACTTTACCACAGAAGATCAATTTGGTATTTTGATCAATTTCAACTACCTGGGAACAGAATTAGGCTTGAAAATGGCACACAGCCAAGTGAACATTTTTCAGTCTATAACCACTTAATGCAACATGTGCTACAATTATAGCTTTAAGAACTGATCACACACCTAAACTACACTGTTTTGTCTGAATTCCTTTCTCAGTACAATTTAATCACTGTTTTTTGAACTGTGCTGGTTATTGTAACAACCCGATGCCTCACGAACATGAATGAATTTATGCCTGACACACATAATGCAGGAAGCTATACTATTCCTATTTTAAGAATTGGGAACAGAGATATTATGGCATGTGTAAAGAAGAAAAATTAAACCAGGTACCTTAAGTGTATTAACTTCAGAATAATACTTCTGTTTGATATGATACTCACCTCTACAGAAAAAGAGGCACCACAGATGGCATTAAATACTTGTCTGACGGCACAGCAGCTGGCTAAAAAGCCATTTTCCCCCATCACAGGCAAAATGCAGGAGCTTTGCTAGCATGTAAATAAAAAGAATATAACCTGAAAGCATGAAGCTAAGCCATAGGTATCAAGATGCATTGCAGGTACTCAAAAAATATTAACAGAAGGAAAAATCCCCCTCCAAAAAAAAATCCCCAAAAGATAAAGAAGCAGATAAGAGTTATTTTTACACTTTGATTTTGAGTTTTATAGCAGATGAAAGTCTGGGAAGGCTTGTACTTTCACACACTGTACGTATAAGCATAAGTGAACATTATCACAGACAGATACGCAGCAGAGAAACTCAAACTGACCGGCACATGAAAGAAGGAAACCCCCTTGATCTCATCGTGTCAGGTGACTGCTGTAGGAAACCTCTCCTTTGAAGCACAGGAAGCCCAGACGTGGTGGCACATGCCCTGAGATGAGCCTCTCTCAGCCTCACCCTGCCTTGAATGGCCACTGTGGGCGTGCACATGCCCCATGGCAGCTGGACCATCCAACGTGCTCTGCAAAGCCCACCGTCACTGTCAGAAGCTGTGCAAATGCCCCCCCACCTTCACAGCTGGCTCATCTCTCACCTCATTTTTGTCCTCACTTGCATCTGAGCAACTCACATGCACAGCAGAGAGGACACAATTCATCCAAGACATTTTTAATGTCCAGATGAGAGGGAGATGAAAAGTGCCTGTTCCCCGCCACTCATCGCACAGGCAGGGCTGGCACAACCACTGGAGTCAACATCCAAATAAACCACAGCACCAAGAGATGAGTGGGCTGGGAAAAGCAGTTTGAAGTCTCCCGAGATGTAACAGTCTCTGAAAATATAAAGGTCATCTGGAAAAGAATTAAGCGGCATTTGACTTTGAAAAGCAATGGGAGACAAGATAAAAATAGCTTTATTTCTGACAACAAGTGCTTCTGAGACACTTGATGTGTTTAATCATTTTCCGTTACCTCTGACAGAAAAGATTAATTACGGAACTGCACAAAAATAGTTCAAGGAATGTTGTGACCCATGTGAATATTAAAGATATGAGAGATTCTTAAACAGAGTACAAAAAGAAGATAAAAGTACAGAGCAGTTTGAGTGATTTAAGGCTGAGAGACAATCTTGCAGTTCTGAAGGGAGCTAAAATAGTCTCTGATAAAAGACTTGACTGATTGGAATCTGGGACACAATGCTCAGGCAGTGTTTAGGGGAAGACCAAAATATAATCATTGCTATCAAAATTGTTTGGGGCATGCTGGAGCTACATAAACATATAAAAGCTCCAGAACTGAGACTGACCTGCAAAGCCCTCTTACAAGAGCATGAACCTCTTGGAGGACAGGTCAGGCTCCTGACATACTCAAGTACACAAAACACCGACAAAAAAGATAAAAGGGAAAAAGACATGGAGAACGTAGTTGTAATCCACAAAAGCAAGCACACAGGACTGCACAGGCTGCAGTAAACAGCACAAACCAAGACAATAACACCACTTAGAAAGAGCTGATAATCATCAGACAAATGTGCTGAACAGTGCTGAACAAGGAAGGCAAAAAAAAGCACCAAGGGAGGAACCCTTAACAGGAACAGTGGTAAAGGCTGTGGCAACTGAATACATTATTAGCCCCAAAAGCAAAAAGAACATTAATGGATTTCAAGTCCACTCTGGTTGGAGAGAAGTAACATGGTGCTAGAAACAGTAGTGAGAAACATGTTAAGCATAAAAAACTCTCATAAAACTAATATAAAATATATGTAGAATGTATAAAACTGATAGAATAATGCTCAGTCACTGAGATTAAATGGATGCTAAAATCTGGAAAAGACAGTATTTGAAAGAGTACTGGTGAGGAGAAGGCATCCAAACCTTTGGTCTCATCAAGGTTTGTACAAACTTCATAGAGAAGGAAACAAAACAACTGAAGAAGGAGCTGAGGACTGCCTGCAGGAAGATCTCAGACTACAGAACATAGATTCAAAAGCCCCAGAATTCATGGCTCTCCTCTGCACTAAAGCAAATGCTGAAAGAGAAGACAAATAAGCCTGTTGCTCTCAAAAGCCGTACAGTGAGGAGGACAATCACAGTAACATGCACAATTTAATGACATCAGTTTAAAAAAAGAATCTATTTTTGGTTATATACAGAATCAAAATAACTAAATAAATGTATAAGAAGCAAACAATTCCAATATCTTTACGGGGAAAAATTCTGGAAGAGGTGACTACTGCCAAGCATATTTCTGTGTTTGATGCATGCCTGGTTTTACTGGTAGATGCACATAGGGAAGCGAAATACACATCTCTGGATATTCACGCCCTCAACATACCTCTTGGAAATGCTTGTTCTACACACTGCTGAACTGCTTCCTATCCCAGGTGCTTCACAGGGAGAAAGAATGTACTTCTGATGGTTCAGTGGGTGCACAGATGAGACAGTAGTATGATACCAGGGAATAACTGTGGAAGCACATGACAAGAATTGCTCTGGAAAGTGTCAGGGCAGGTGGCAGAAGCTAAACAAACAAAAAAGGCAGATTCCATATAATTGAAATAGTGCATTTTCTTAACCAGAAATGCTAAACACAAATAAAACTAAAGCCCATCATCAACATGTGTGCCAGACAGACAAAGAAGCAACAAAAACGCTGAGCCTCATCTAACTAGCTAAACCAACAACCCAGCTTGGAAAGATGTCAAAGACAAACTATAGTTTTGGGTCGAAACAACAGAATGAAGAACACAGGTTACTCAATACCCTTAATCCCTGCATTTAAAACACCCAGAGCAGAAGCAGCCCTGTGCTCTGGTGTTAATGATTAACCCAGAATCTTATCCTGATCACACCAGTAGATCCAAAATAAACCGACACAGCTGAAGTAGGTGTCTGCTCCAGGAGATGTACTAGAACATTTTGTGTCCAACCTCATGCTGAGAGTTTCCCAGGAGAAAGGCAGCAAGAAATAAATCCCTGCTACATCAACTGATACTGGATTTGGCAGACTGATGTGTGTCAGGTTGAGAAAGGCAGACATAAAATGTTTATTCCTGAGGTACATTAATGTGCTGCTTTCAAAACCCCACAAGTTCTTAAGCCACCTAGAGATGAAGGGGTAGAGGCTTTTCCTCAACTATGGTCTCAAAAGAAATCAGATTGCAGGAGTATTCATGCCAAAGTGTTTATGAGTCCTGATCATCAGCCACAGCAGCAGTGAAAACATCCCCAAACCACAGAGAAAAGCTTATTGGAGCAACAAAGAATTGCACAAATTCAGGCATTTCTGATGCTCCAATCTGGCCTATCATAAAAGCAGACAGCAGGATTTACTGGCTGATGGTTGATTTTTGTGCAGTGAATGCTGTTACACCACAAATCACACCTGTTGTAGCAAAAATGCTGGAGTTTGGCCTAACAGCTTTAGCATATGCTGTCTTCATGATCTTGTTATCAGGGCAAGGCTGGGAAGAATTTCCCCCTACGTTTACAGAGCAGTACTGCTTTACGTCCACCCACAACCCAAGGATTTCGCTGTGCTCCAGTTTTTTGCGATATTCATATCCTCCAAACATAGGAAAAATTATCAAAGGCTGATCAAATCCATGTAATTTCACAAACAGATGATGTATTAACCCACAGCCAGACTCAAACAGAGCTGAAAGAGTTAATTAAACAAGCATAAGCCATAACTTTGGGAACACAATTCTAACTGAACTGATGAACAGCTCAATTTTTTTTAAAGAGTGAAATATTTAGGAGTACACCAATCACTGTATCAACAGTGAGCAAAATTAACAGGCAGCTCCTTGCTCTATAAGTCTGCATGAGCTCAGGTCTCTACTGAGTTTGTTTATTTTTCGTGAGGATTTTATATCCATTTTTGCAGATAGGATTAAGCCTTTAACCAAGTTGTTAAAGAAGGTGCAGCAGTGGGAGTGGAGATCAGGACAAAACTTGACCTCTTCAACATCCAAAAAAGGCTGGCACAGGTAGCCACACTGGGGATGCTGTTCTAGCATGGCCACGGTATTTGTACTTAGTTACCCCTTCAGAAGCAGTAGAGGCCGTGTTATCACAAAACCAAGGCACATCAGTCCATTCACTCTGTACTAAACGGCACACATGGTGCTCCTGGGAGACTTGACATGGTGAGCCAGAAATTACAGAGTGGGTGAAAGGCTTAATTACCAATCTCAACATATTTAAGAGTATCAGTAGTGTGGGCTCAGAAGATGAACTACAACAATAGGTGGTTTTCAAAGCATACCATGGGGATCTCATCCAATTTGACCACAGGAAAATTCACTTCGAAGAGGCTAGAACAATAGACAGGTAGCCCCTCTGGGTGAAGACATTAAGCAGTCGGCACAGAATTATTTAATATGTACTATAGTATAAGTTTCTACTACATAAACTAGACCCTCTCCCTTTTTAGCAACTGAAGATAACAGCTCCATGGTTGCAAATATAAATTGACAGGTCCTTTATCAATCTCACAACAGAACAGTCACTGCTGCAGTGCCCAGGTAAATCACTACAAGGTAATGACAATCAGAGGCATGAGAACTTTACAGCAGTGGTGGTTTGACAGGGTGCTACCCATCAAACAGTTTCAAGAAGGTATTTCTGGATGAATGTGCTGGTGGATGGCTTTCTCCATTGAGCTCCTCTGTGAGAAACAACAGCCACTGGGCAGCAACAGCAAAGGAATTGGAAGAAGTGTCCACCAGCGAAGGGTACCAATGAGTAACATGGAGGTGTTTGGTCCTACACAGTTGGCAAAGGAATTATAAATTTAGTCAGTGCATATGCAACCAATATATTACAAGCTGCCATTCATCATATACCACAGCAGCCCCAAATGAATGAGCATCAGACAAAAATAATGACAGCCATGAGGTTTGCAACATTGCTTAATTACTGAAAAAACTTAAGGCTCTCAGACAGACAACGACATGTAACAAGGTTCTAGCATATGTGCACAGGGCAAAGCTGAGCATGATTAAGCAAGGTCAAAACAAAGTTACTGGATCAGAGCTCTGTGCTATAACACAGGCAAATGCAACCCAGAATTAAGGGCATGTGGATTATGATCTCTATAGAGATTATTTTTCAAACCAAACGTTTGGGTTATTCATGCCCAAATCTAGCTCAGTCACTCAGAACATGATAACCTGAGTTTACTCTGCTATGGCCTTGGCTACTGAATTTAATAATCCTGAGATTAGAGCTATACATCAAGAACTGTGAGCTATGGAAAAAGATGGAAAGTTCCAGCCAGCCCTCCAGGTGGATGCAAAAAGCATCTGAACAGGATAAAGAATACATATGTGGAGGTACCAGTTTTCAACCTTCAGACAACTGTTTAGATTACAATTTGACCAGATGTGAATATGGAATTCTTCCTTTGTTTTCTAATCAGTCTGTAACCACTGATGTGCAATCCAGCTGTGTTTCCATGCACACTCAATATAAAGCAATCACTACAAACCATCTCACTGTGTATAACCTGCCTGAAATGTTCTGGTTTGTGGGAATGTAACAGAACTGACTAAAGGATGTGATTTTAATTATACACCTTTACAAGTAATGCTCCAGTTGCAAAAATCACTGCAACTGCACACTAAATTAACTTTAAACCAGTAATTTTTGCAATAGCTTTTCTATGATTGTTGCAGATAAAAAAGTATTCAACTGTAATATTTGAAGTCTAGTTGGTTGTAAACCAAGCCACAAAAGCAATGATTACAGTGTGCTGCAACAGCAAACAAATTACTCATGGACAACTGCAATAGAGAAGGCAGGGTGTCATTCCCGATGGGAATCCCTCTTGTGTGGTCCCCTTCAGCTGCAGGAACT